>NC_060280.1:18942484-19242484 GCF_021613505.1 Equus quagga
AAATAAAATAAAATAAATAAATAAATAGATGCTGTATCTTGTTGAATGCTTTCTCTGCATCTATTGTGATGATCATGTCATTTTTATTCTTCATTTTGATAATGTGGTATGTCACGTTGATTAGTTTGGAGATGCTGATCCATCCTTGCTTCCCTGAAATAAATCCCACTTGATCATGGTGTATGATCCTTTTGATGTATTGTTTGATTTGCTAGTATTTTATTGAAGATTTTTGCATCTGTGTTCATCAGTGATATTTGCTTGTAATTTTCATTTTGTGTATTGTCCTTGTCTGGTTTTGGTATCAGGGTAATGTTGGCTTCATAGAATGAGTTAGGAAGTATCTCCTCCTCTTCTGCGTTTTGGAAGAGTTTGAGAAGGGTGTGTATTAAGTCTTCTTTGACTGTTTGGTAGAATCACCTGAGAAGCTGTCTGGTCCTGGACTTTTGTCTTTTGGGAGGTTTTTGATTACTCTTCGACCTCCTTACTAGTGATCAGTCTGTTCCAATTCTCTGTTTCTTCTTGTTTCAGTTTTGGAAAATTGTATGATTCTAAGGATTTATCCATTTCTTCTAGATTATCGAGTTTGTTGGTATATAGTTTTTCGTAGTATTCTCTTATAATCCTTAGTATTTCTTTGGTGTCTGTTATAATTTCTCCTCTCTTGTTTTTGCTTTTATTTATTTGAGCCTTCTCCCTTTTTTACTAGGTGAGTCTAGCTGATGGTTTGTTAATTTTGTTTATCTTTTCAAGGAACCAGCTCTTAGTTTCCTTGATTTTTTAACTTGTTTTTTTAGTCTCTATTTCATTTATTTCTGCTCTTATTTTTATTATTTCCTCCCTTCTACTGATTTTGGGCTTTGTTCTTTTCTAGTTCCTTTAGGTATACTGTTAAATTTTTTTATTTGAAATTTTTCTTGTTCCTTGAGGTGAACTTCTACTGCTGTAAAGTTCCCTCTTAGTACTTCTTTTGCTGTATCATGTACGTTTTGGTATGTTGTATTTTCATTTTCCTTCGTTTCCAGGTATTTTTGATTTCTCCTTTGACTTCTTCATCGACTCAGTCATTGTTCAGTAGCATTTTGTTTAATCTCCACATATTTGTGGCTTTCCAGTTTTCTTCTTGTAGTTGATTTCTAGTTTTGTACCTTTGTGGTCAGAAAAGATGCTTGGTATCGTTTATTTACTGTTTTGCTGAGGAAGATTTGCCCTGAGCTAACATCTGTTGCCAGTCTTCCTCTTTTCTTTTTTTGCTTGAGGGAGATTAGCCCTGAGGTAACATCTGTGCCAATCTTCCTCCACTTTATATGTGGGTTGCTGCCACAGCATGGCTGATGAGTGGTGTAGGTCTGCACCTGGGATCTGAATCTGCAAATTGGGGCTGCCAAAGCAGAGCACCCCCAACTTAACCACTGTGCCATGGGCCTGGCTACACACTTGATATTATTTTAATCTTCTTAAGTTTATTGAGACTTGTTTTGTGGCCTAATATGTGATCTCTCCTGGACAGTGTTCTGTGTGTATTAAAAAAGAATGTGTATTCTGCAGGTTTTGGATGGAATGTTCTCTATATATCTGCTAAGTCCATCTGGTCTGATGTGTCACTTAAGGCAATGTTTCCTCATTGATCTTCTGTTTGGATGACCTATCCTTAGATGTAAGTGGAGTGTTAAAGTTCCCTACTGTTAATTGTGTTACTGTCTGTTTTTTCCTTCTATGTATGTTAATAATTGCTTTAAGTATTTGGGTGCTCCTGTGTTGGGAACATAGATATTTATAAGCGTTATGTCCTCTTGTTGGATTGTTCCCTTTATCGTTATGGAGTACCCTTCTTTGTTCCTTGTTACAGTTTTCATTTTAAAGTCTATTTTGTCTGATATAAGTATCACTGCCCTGGCTTTGTTTTGTTTCCATTCGCATGGAGTATCTTTTTACATCCCTTTACTTTCAGTTTGTGAACTTCTTTCGGTCTGAAGTGTGTTTCTTGCATGCAGCATATATATGAGTCTCGTTTTTTTATCCATTCAGTCACCCTATTTTAAGTATGTACTTATTGCCACTTTGTTACTTTTCTTCTGGATGTTTTAGTAGTTCTTCTCTGTTCCTTTCTTCTTCTCTTGCTCTCTTCCCTTGTGATTTTTTTTTTAAAGATTGGCACCTGAGCTAACATCTGTTGCCAGTCTTCTTTTTTTCTTCTTCTTCTTCTTCTTCTTCTCCCCAAAGCCTCCCAGTATGTAGTTGTATATTCTAGTTGTGAGTGCCTCTGGTTGTGTTATGTGGGACACTGCCTCAGCATGGCCTGATGGATGATGCCATGTCCGTGCCCAGGATCCAAACTGGCGAAATCCTGGGCTGCCAAAGCATAGCATGCAAATTTAACCACTCGGCCACGGGGCCCGCCCCTTCCCTTGTGATTTGATGGCTTTCTTTAGTATTATATTTGGATTCCTTTCTTTTTATTTTTTGCGTGTTTATTGTAGGTTTTTGGTTTGTGATTACCATGAGGTTCATATATAATAAACTATGTAAATGGCAGTCTGTTCTAAGTTGTTGGTCTCTTAAGTTAGACCTCTTACTAAAAGCCCTACACTTTTACTTCTTTCTCCTCCCCAGCCCCTTTTTATGTTTTTTGGTATCATGTCTAAGGTGCATTCTGCATAACAGTCCCAGGCAATGGCCTGTGAAGAGTGGTAACTTTGACCAAATATATATGGGAAACTCTGCTGTAATGTATTTACTTTTTAGAGATTCATAGTGCGTATTAGCATATTAAAAATTCTGAGAATCCCTGGGACTGGCCCACTGGTGCAGCAGTTAAGTGCACACATTCTGATTTGGCGGCCTGGGGTTCGCTTGTTCAGATCCTGGGTGCAGACGTGGCACCGCTTGGCAAGCCATGCTGTGGTTGGCGTCCCACATATAAAGTAGAGGAAGATGGGCATGGATGTTAGCTCAGGGCCAGTCTTCCTCAAAAGAAAAAAAATTCTGAGAATCCCTGCAATATGAAAATTTGATGAGCTCTTTTTAATATAACATTTCCCACACTTATTTGGTTACAGAGCTCTTATTGTATGATAGCTACCTCACTGAGCAGTGTTTTGGGAAGCGTTGCATTAGAATGTGGTAGGGGTTTTCTCTTTTTTTGAGGTAGGATTAGTGTTATGAAATATTATTGGTAATTCTGCTTGGTAGTCATTGACAGTAGAGGATAGTTGTTAAAAATAGGAGCCTTGGCATCATGTAGATAAAATTTGAATTTCAGCTCTGCTATTTATTAGTCATGATTTCGCATAAGAACTTAACCTTTCTGGGCCTCAGTTTGCTAATCTGTGTTATTTCCTGTCAGGTTCTCACCCCAGTGCCTGACATCGTAAATACTTAATAAGTGGTGATCTGTAAAATTACTTGTATTTCTCCTAAAAAATTCTGGTTGCACCGGTTAGGACAATCATTCTTCTTTAATAGGAAATTATCTTGTATATGAATAGTTTTATCTAGCATAATTCATGCATCAGATTTCATTTTAAGACAAATATAGAATAAATATGGGTTCAAAGGAGAACTTCATATCAGAGAAAAGATATTAATGGGTGAGAGGCTATTAAATTTCTTACACCCAGAAGTAGAAATTATGGAGGGGTAGGGGTGTGAGGTGAGGTTACTGCTTGAGATCTGCTGTGTAGGAGTGTGTGTAGGGGGTGACAATGCGGTAGGAGACTGCTCTGGAGAGGGCAGGCCAGATTTTTAAGTCTGAATTTATCTCATGATGTTTTGATTTATAAACCAAATGTATATGGATAAAACTGCTCTGAATATCAGCAACAGCCACAGGCCATTTCTGAAAAAAGCAGCTGCAAGGGCTTGCATCAGTTGGTATGCTTTGTATCGTGAGTCTCCTCTACTTTGCCACAATTAATTGGACCAGGGATTGGCATCAGTGATATATATGTAGGCCAGTGGCTTATAAATTAACCTGACCTGAGAACTGTCCAGTAGTTCTGTCTTATGAAATGACGAATTGACTCAGTCTGATCCTCTTCCTTAGGGAATTTGAATATGAGATAGCATGGAAGGCAGTAAGCAGAAGCTGCAGGCCAGTAGAAACCATGTAGTAGACAGAGCAGTCATAGTGGAGAGTAAAACATAACCACAGTCGTCATAGAGGCAGAATCAGGAAGCTGCATTATGACAATGATCAATAGAGTTCCTGTTGGGATACCAGTTTGATTTTATTCTGACCAGTGTTCCAGTTCTCAGTGAGGCCTGATTGTGGGGAATTTTCCTGTGCTTCCACTCTTCCCCACATATTGCACTAAACTCTCATTATGCAGTAACTTAAGTGAATCTGCATATAGATCTGGCAATCAGAAAGAGCCCATCTTACTTAATACTACCCCCCCATCCTTCAGATGAAGGCAGTACTTCACTTAGTTGGTGTAAATGGGACTAAGCGGTTAGCTGGGTGGGAGAAACAGGGACTTTGCTTGTGACATTACTGACCAGGGAATGTCATGCAAGTTGTGCTTCTTTCCTTTTTTGACATAGATGCCTCGTATTGGGGTGAAGAGACCTGGGTTTATAGCTCTACCACGCATTAGCCGTGTATGATCTTAGATAACTCTCAATTTTGTGCACCAGTTTTCTTTTTATAATTTGAATTAATCAAATTGATTTTTTTTTGGCCCAGAAGAGAGGCTTTTAGCAAAATTAGTCATTGTTCACAGCATTTAGAAATGGTTAGAGATGACAGTAAATCTGGAACATGAGAGGAAATGATATGATCAATCAAAGTAAACATTAAAATATTGTGGCAGCTTAACTAGGAAAGTCTAGTAGTATTCAGTGTTACTCTCCTCTTGTTTATAAAAAAGGAATGTCTGGGGGATACTATATCTTCATAAATGTGACATTAACTTATCTTCCTTTGCTACCATATATTTCTGTTTTTTGTCCTTTATTTGTAATCATTTCCTCTAAAGAACTTGACAAACAGGTAGATTTGTTTTCCAATCAGTGCTTCTCTAGGCTTTTTATCTAGAGTCAACCTGATAAGGGGGCAAAAGACCAAATGCCTTTTTTGTTGGAGAATCTTAATCTATGAGTTATCTTAAACTACTGACAAACTAAATTATACTATGATTCACTGTACTGAATCTTAGGTCAATAGTATTTCTTACCTTTATGAGAAAAAGTGCCCCTTTTAGCAAAAACAGTTGCAGACTTCCCCCAAAGTAGTCATTGTGCTTTTAGTCTTGGTAGATTAATATTGGTAGATTCTGTGATTTAGAGATTCTTTGGCATAACTTTCCCCATAGAATCAGGAATATAGCCAGGAACACAAAGAAGTTTAAAGAAAAAGTATTCTAAGCAGTTAAAATCACTGTCTTGAGGCTGGCCCGGTGGCACAGTGGTTAAGTGCGCACGTTCCTCTTTGGCGGCCCGGGGTTCGCCAGTTCAGATCCTGGATGTGGACGTGGCACCGCTTGGCAAAAGCCATGCTGTGGTAGGCGTCCCATATATAAAGTAGAGGAAGATGGGCATGGATGTTAGCTCAGGGCCAGTCTTCCTCAGCAAAAAGAGGAGGATTGGCAGCAGTTAGCTCAGGGCTAATCTTCCTCAAAAAAAAAAAAAAAAAAGTTTTAGTAGAGGCCGGCCCCATGTCCAAATGGTTAAGTTCACCTGCTCTGCTTCGGCGACCCAGGGTTTTGCTGGTTCAGATCCTGGGCGCAGACACTGCACCACTCATCAGGCCACACTGAGGTGGCGTCCCACGTAGCACAACCAGAGACGCTCACAACTGGAATATATAACTATGTATAATATATAACTGGGGGTTTTGGGGAGAAGAAGGGAAAAAAAAGTTTGAGTAGCAATAACAGCAAAGAAAGAATAGTCCTGCTGTTTGGAACTGAGGTGTCGTATTAGGTGTTGTATTAGATTGTTAGTGAGAAAGCAGAGCTTTTCTAATCCCATTTAGTTTTGATCTTTTCTTTCAAGTACAGTTATCTTTGGACTGAAGAGGATGAAAAGGCTGTTCTTTTATAATTGGTTACCAAATATATTTATTATGTAAGATTTCCATGTTTGTTGTAGATAAATTTAAAAAATGGGCCAGTATGGGGAGAAAAACACTGCCCTTATTTGTGCCACTCAGATATAAATACTGTTGCTATTTTGTTGTCACCCTCCCAGAATTCTTTTGTGCATACAAATGCAATTTTTATAAAAAAGAGATGAAACTACTATTGAGTAGTTTCTTCTTTTTCTTACAACTTACTTTCCTCAGAAGTATGTTCTAAAGTTTTCCATGTCAGTAAATAAAGACTACACCATCTTTTAAAAAACTTTTATTAAATTATACAATGCATACAGAAAAGTACACACACTACACAGCTCAGTAAATAATCCCCAAAATGAACACACCCGTGTAACTGTAACTACCACTCATCTCAAGAAATAGACCATTGTCAGTACCTTAGAAGCCCTCGTTATGCTCCATTCCAATCATTAACCCTTCCTCCTCTCCAAAGGTATACTGTTCTGATTTATAATTCTGTAGATTCCTCTCGCCTGTGTTGGCACTTTGTATGAATGGAAGAATATAGTAAATATTCTTTTGTGTCTTTCTTCTTTCACTCAACATGTTTTGAGGTTCGTCCATGTTTTGTGCAGTTGTGGTTTGTTTTCATTGTTGTGTAGTATTTCACTTTATGAACAAACCGTAATGCATTTATTCCATTCTACTGTGGGTGGGCTTTGAGTTGTTTGTAGTTTATTTTGTTCACTAGTGTATATATGTAGTGTCTAGTTTTGTGCCTGGCGCAGAGCAGGTGTTCACTAAATATTTGTTGAATTTAAGAATGAAATATCTCACATTTCTTTACAATTAGTGCTGAATTTTCTCTGAATTATAAAAAGCTAATAATATAAATAGGTCGTTCTCTTCCCTTCCTGCTGGTACAAGGACTTTAGAACACTTTAACTCCGTTTATCCCTCCTGACTGGTGTGCTGCTGTTGTAGTTTAATTCAATTTAAAATTTAAACCCTATTGGGCATTGTAATTATTGTTTAAACAGTTAATAGTCATTTAGTTTTTACTCAAGTATTTACTTTTTCTGTTACTCTTTTCCTTGCTGTTTCTCTTAGGCTTCCATCTGGCATCATTTTTCTTCTGCTTAAGCACACTTTATTTGTAATAGTCCCAAACTGGAAACAACCCAAATGTCCATCAACAGATGAATATATAAATAAATTGAGGTATATCCATGCAATTGAATACTACTCAGCAATATAAAGGATGTAACTTTTGATAGGCACAAGCACATGAATGAGTCTCAAAATAATTATGCTGCATTTTCTGTGTGGGAATTCTGAGAATTCTCTCAGTTTTTGTTTGAAAGTGTTTATTTCATGTTCATGCTTGGAAGATATTTTTGCAGGAAATAGAATTCTAGGTTGACAGTTTGAGGATGTGTTTCTATTGTGTTTATTATCATTCAGCAGTTTGAGAATGTGTTCCTATTGTGTTCTGGCTTCTGTTGTTTCTGTTGAAGTTAGCTGCCCATCTGATTTTTCTTTCCTTGAAGGTAATCTGATTTTCCCCCTCTGGGTGCTTGAAGCGTTTTTTCCTTTCTTTTTGTCTTTGAACTCAGCATGATTTTCTTTGCACTTATTTGCTTGAGTTTCATAGGGCCTTCTGAATCTCTATCATGATGTTTTAAAAGCAGTTTTCAAAAATTTTAAGCCATTATCACTTGGATGTTTTCCTGTTACATTTTTTTGTCCTTTTGGAACTCCAAGTGTACATGTATGTTTGGCCTTCCCACTGTATCCCGTGTGTCTCTTTTTGTTTTTGATATATCCTATCCTTTTTTCTCTGTGTTCTCTTCTGCGTGTTTTTGTCTAACTTATGTTCTGAGCTGCTGTTAATCCCATCCATTGAATTCTTAATTTTGGTTAATTGTATACTTCAATTTTAGAGTTTTTTTTGCTTCTTTTGTAAAAAATAGTTTGAATTCTTTAATGATTTTGTCACTCTTGCCTTCTCTTTCTTTGAACATATTAAGTATGGTTATTTTTTTCAGGTTTATTGTGATATACTTAGTGTAAAATAAACTGCACATATTTAAAATGTACAATATGATGACTTTTGATATGTTTATACTGGTGAAACCATCACCATGAACCACATAATGAACATAACCATTATTCCTAAAAGTTTCTTCATGTGCCTTTTCAGTCCTTACCTCCTACTCCTTTCTCCCTTACTACTCTTCATCCCTAAGCACTTTCTGTCACTGTAGATAATTTGTATTTTTGGAAATTCATATAAATGTACAGCATGCCCTTTTTTTTTTTTTTTACTTCTTTAACTCATCATGATTATTTTGAGATTCATCCATGTGGTGGTATTTATCAACTAGTTTTGTTTCATTGCAGATAGTATTTTATTGTATGGGTATATCACAATTTGTTGATCCATGCATCCATTCAAAGGCAGTTAGGTTGTTTCCAGCTTTTGGCTGTTACAAATAAAGCTGCTAGGGACATTCTTACGTGAGTGTATGCATGGACCTAAGGCAGGGGTATTTTGCAGTCTGTGTCTGGGAACTATTTTCTGGATCCCTGTGTGGGATCTATTGTTGCCTTTTTTTTTGTTTTAATCTTTCTTTCTATACCTAGTCATATTTGATTGAGTGTTGGACACTATAAATAGAAAAGTTATAGTTAAGGTTTAGAATGAAGGCTTATGTTTGCTTCTGGCAGGTGGCTAGGGGCACTGCATCACCTTAATCCAGTTTTAAGTACTGAGATGATTTGAGGCTAGACTGTAATCCCAAGGATAGTCAATTTATTTTAGGCTTCCTCAGGAGTATCCCTTCAGAGTGTGGACTCCAAGCATGGGGTATTTAATTTCACTCCTTTTCTTGGTAGACTCTGGACTCCAGTTTTTTTCTCTATCCCTATGTGCCTGTCAAAAGTCCTGCTTATCTTCTAAATCTTCAGCTGGATTTGCAGAATTGCACTAGGGGAAAAGTGGCCCACAATGCTGGTTTTACCTCTGCATTTCCTTCTTCTCCTGCTGGATATGTGCCCTATAATTCTTTTTTCTATCTTGTTGACTCTTTAATGCCTATAATCAGATGATTTTTAAGTTTAGTTCAGCTTTTCTAATTGTTTGCATCACAAAAGTTGGTCTGAATTACTGAATACACATTACTTTCAGAAGTAAAAGTCACACTATTTAAATTGAACACTTTTTAAAATGTTTATTCGTTACTTTTCTTTCTTCTTTTGTACCTTTCTGGTCATATGAGGACCACTATTTTTTAAAAGGAAATTGGTACTCATGTTGAATGATGAATATCTAGATGCAGTAATGATTCAGGTTTCCTGTCCTGGATTAATAAAATTCTAGGGCATGGTCAATGATAGTCACTGAGGAATTGTGAAACACTAGAGAAATGTTAGAAAGATAGTTCATGTGAAAGTATTTTCTCAGTTTTCACAAAAAGGAAGAAGTTCATATACTATAGGCTTGGTGTTAGTGTTGATCGAGGCTCTCAATTGGCTTTTAAAAATGTTTCGTGTTCACCTGAAAAAGGAAGTATAATTAACATATGTTCCTGAAAAACAATAAAATATAAATTTGTTGCCATTTATTGAATACTCACTACTGTTGGCAGTGAGATAAGAATTTGAGATTATCTCATTTTAATCTTTAGAAGTCCTGTAAGATACGTATTTGTAGTAGAAGCTACCAGTGTTTACCCATTCCTTTTTTCCTTCCTTGGCATACAGAAATACTACTTCTGTAGCCCGCTTTGTATACGAGAATGGCCATGTGACTAACTGATGAAATATGAGCAAATTGATGTGTGACGTCTGAACTGAGGCATTACTGTATCACTTGTTTTTCTTTATCAAGCCATAACCACACTGGATTTCTTTTTGTCCAGCCACCCCACCAATCTTGTCCTTCTTGTTCTTTCTGTTTTGAATGCTCACATCCTTTTACTTATAGGGATAATAGATGATCCCTTTGAGAAGATGACTTTTGAGTTATGACCTGAACATGAAGAAAAAGAATTTTGAAGTAGGGGCTTTTGATTACAAAGAACTTTTGTTCCCATGATTTGACAGGGTAGAAGTAACACACATAAAACCTAACAGGTACAACTGCACATGAAAGATTTTGTTGTTATTGATTAAAATCTGGTAGTAACAAAATCCTCTTGATAAAATTTAGATCTGTAAAATGTAACCTGGGAAAGACAGAATTGATTAGGAAAAGGAAACTCATTATGGCAAAGATTGAACCCCGCAAAAGTCACAATGATGGAAGCTAACATTTCAAAAAATTTGATATGGATATAAAACAAAAATTGTTATTATACATGTGCATGTTGAGGAATTGGTCTAGCAATTCAGCAAATGCACTTTTTTTTTTTTTAAAGAAATAGTTTAATTCTGATGTACAGAAAATTAATCAAGGTAGGACACTGGCTTAGTGGAATTGGCTCAGAAAAAAATACATCCTTGATATCAGAGTAAAACAGTTGCAGAGTCAAAGTGAGGGATAAAAACAAGTACCTCAACCAACATCCTAAAATAAAACAGTACAATTCTTCTGCATACCTATTTTTAATATCTTAATACCAGTCTTTTTTTCTGAAGATTCATTCTTTATTTTGATACAGAAAATAAACGCTTTAACTTTTAAAGAGTGTCCCTTGTTTTCATATTGTTGTAGAGCAACGTTTTCTAAATCTCATCCTATGAGTACCTATGGAAAAATTCAAGGGCGTATATAAATGAGAAAAATAAATGTTTTTATTGAGTTGCTAAAATTACAGTTTTCTATCTGGATCTTTGATGAATAATGTTGCTATATCAGTATTAAACAATTGTGTTTGTTGGGTCCTTTGGGAAGAAGATGCTGAGGTATAGCTAGGAGTGGAGGAGATATTGGACTCTTGGAGTACAATGTATTGGAGAACAATGTCTGTGAAAGATTAAAGGAAGCAGGACAGGGCCAGCAGAATCTCCTCACCATGGTGCATATGTGACAAAGTCTCAGCCAACTCAGTGGGGAGCTCTAGAACAAAGATTGCTTCTTAGAGGAGTCTCTTGTTAGGTAGAAATGTCCAGGTCTAATAGCCCAAGCATGCACCATCATTGGTTGGGGTATGCCTTGGAAGACTGTGGTTTTGGCTCGAAAGCTGAGGTGGAACCTGAAGACTCTAATAGCTAATTACTCTCCCTCCAGTTGAATCCTAAGTTCTTTCTTGAAAGAAGATCTGAATGGCTCATCTCCTTGGCTGCCATATACTTTTTTTAAGATTAAAAAATTTTTTTTTCCTTTTTCTCCCCAAAAACCCCTGGTACACAGTTGTGTTTTTTTAATTGCAAGTCCTTTTAGTTGTGGCATGTGGGATGCTGCCTCAGCATGGCTTGATGAGTGGTACCATGACCGCACTCAGGATTCGAACCGGTGAAACCCTGGACCGCAAAACCCTGGACCGCCGCAGCAGAGCACGCGAACTTAACGACTCATTGGCTGCCATATTAATTGTAGTTTATTTTTAGAGAATTTTCATAGCTTGAAAATAATACAGAAATTTTTTTTTTTTGAGGAAGATTAGCCCTGCCACCAATCCTCTGCTTGTTTTGCTGAGAAAGATCGGCCCTGAGCTAACATCCGTGCCTGTCTTCTTCTACTTCATATGTGGGATGCCTGCCACAGCATGGCTTGATAAGCAGTGCATAGGTCCGCACCCAGGATCCAAACTGGTGAACCCTGGTCCGCCGAAGCGGAGTGTGCAAACTTAACTGCTGCACCACCGGGCTGGCCCCAGTACAGAATTTTTAAGGTAAAATTTTTTTTGGCTAGGGGAATACACCAGGGGGCTAAGGAAAAATAAATTAAATGGGTTATTTTTTGGTTTAAAGAACCTTAAAAATAGATGGTATAGATAAGATTATGAGAGATGGATTACTCAGGATAAGAGCATCTGAACAATGATCTGGCAGCAGAAAGATTTTTTAGGGGGAGGTTGGTACATAGTTCTTCTGCTTTAAGATGAGGATAGAATAGCTCTTCCTGTACAGTTGTAATGAAGATAATAGAGCATAATGCTTATCACATATGTGAAGAAATTTTGTCAAAATAGGTAAAAGTGGAAAGAATTGATAGAAATGACAAGGTAACTACTTTAAAAGGGAAAATTGGAGAGCTCAATTTGATATCAACATGAAACTTTTAAAGAGAAGACACAGCAGAGTAAACAGAGAGATATGAAAATCAGTATTAAAAATAAGTCTTAGTATATGGCCAGTTAATTCCTTGGATTGAAAATATTGGCTTAGGTTCAACACATGCCAAGCAGTAAATGTGATATACCACATTAATAGAATGAAAGATAAAAATCATATGATCATCTCAATAGATGCAGAAACAGCATTTGACAAAATAGAACATACTTGCATGATAAAAACCCTCAACAGATTGGATATAGAAGGAACATACCTCAACATAATAAAGACCATATACGACAAACCCATAGCTAACATTATAGTCAATGGAGAAAAACTGAAAGCATTTCTTCTAAGATCAGGAACAAGACAAGGGTGCCTGCTCTCACAACTCTCATTCAGCGTAGCACTGAAGTCCTAGCTAGGGCAATCAAGCAAGACAAAAAAATAAAAGGCATCCAGATTGGAAAGGAAGAAGTAGAATTGTCGTTATTTGCAGAGGATATGATCCTATATATTGAAAATCCCAAAGGTTCAACTGAAAAGCTGTTGGAGCTAATATCATGCCATTTGTTTATTTTTTGTTTTCCTTGCCTGAGTAGACATGGTATTCGAAAAGATACTGCTAAGATCAGTATCGAAGAGTGTATTGCCTGTATTTTCTTTTGGGAGTTTTATGGTTTCAGGTCTTACATTCAGGTCTTTAATCAGCTTTGAATTAATTTTTCTGTATGGTGTAAGACAATGGTCTACTTTCATTCTTTTGCACACGGGTGTCCAGTTTTCCCAACACCATTTATTGAAGAGACTTTCCTTTCTCCACTGTGTGTTTTTGGCTCCTCTGGGGAAGATCAGCTGTCCATAGATGTGTAGGTTTGTTTCTGGACTTTGAATTCTGTTCTGTTGTTCTGTGTGTCTGTTTTTCTGTCAGTACCATGCTCTTCAAAGGAAACCACGAACAAACCGAAAAGACAGTCTGCCAACTGGGAGAAAATATTTGCAAATTGTATATCTGACAAGGGGTTAGTTTCCAAAATACATAAAGGGCTCATACAACTCAGCAACAAAAAAAAAAACTGATTAAAAAATGGGCAGAGGATATTAACAGACATTTTTCCAAAGAAGATGTACAGATGGCCAAGAGGCACATGAAAAGATATTCAACATCACTACTTATTAGAAAAGTGCAAATCAAAACTACAATGAGATATCACCTTACACCTATCAGAATGGCTATAATTAGCAAGACAAAAAATAACAAATGTTGGAGAGGATGCAGAGAAAAGGGAACCCTCATATGCTGCTGGTGGGAATGCAAACTGGTGCAGCCACTATGGAAAACAGTATGGAGATTTTTCAGAAAATTAAAAATAGACAAGGGGTTAATCTCCATAACACATACGAACTCACACAACTGAACAACAAAACAAACAGCCCAATCAAAAAATGGGCAGAGGATATGAACAGACATTTTTCCAAAGAAGATATACAGATGGCCAATAAACACATGGAAAGATGTTCAGCATCACTAATAATCAGGGAAATGCAAATCAAAACTACACTAAGATACCATCTTATACCTGTTAAAATGGCTGTAATCACTTAAGACTAAAAATAACAAATGTTGGAGAGGGTGTGGAGAAAAGGAAACCGTCATACACTCCTGGTGGGAGTGCAAACTGGTGCAGCCACTGTGGAAAACCATATGGAGATTCCTCAAAAAACTAAAAAAAGAACTACCACATGCCCCAGCTATCCCACTACTGGGTATCTACCCAAACAACTTGAAGTCAACAATCCAAAGTGACATGTACCCCTATATTCATTGCCCCACTATTCACAATAGCCAAGACATGGAAACAATCCAAGTGCCCATCGACCAATGATTGGATAAAGAAGATGTGGTGTGTATACACACACACACACACACACACACACACACACACACACACACACACAGAGAATGGAATACTACTCAGCCAGAAAAAAGACAAAATCATCCCATTTACAACATGGATGTTCCTGGAGGCAATTATGCTAAGCAAAATAAGCCAGACTGAGAAAGACAAATACCATATGATTTCACTCATATATGGAATATAAACAAACACATGGACAAAGAAAACAGTTCAGTGGTTACCAGGGGAAGTGGGGTGAGGGGTGGGCACAGGGGGTGAAGGAGAGTATTTATGTGGTGACAGACAAGAAATAATGTACAACTGAAATTTCACAATAATGTAAACTATTAACTCAAAAAAAAATTAAAAATAGAAATACCATATGATCCAGCTATCCCATCAATGGGTATTTATCCAAAGAACATGAAATCAACAATTCAAAGAGATTTATGCATCACTGTGTTCTTTGCAGCATTTTTCACTGTGTCCAGGACATGGAAGCAACCCAAGTGCCCATCAATGGATATGAATGGATAAAGACAATGTGATATGTATATATATATATATACACACACACACACACACATATATATACACAACACAGACACATACATGTGTATATATACACAATGGAATGCTACTCAGCCATAAAAAAGACAAAATCTTGCCGTTTTCAACAACATTAATGGACCTTGAGTATACTGTGCTAAGCAAAATAAGCCAGACAGGGAAAGACAAACACTGTATGATTTCACTCATATGTGGAAGATAAAAACATGGATAAAAAGAACAGATTAGTGGTTACCAGAGAGGAAGGGGGTAGGAGATAGGGCAAAAGGGATAAAGGGACACATATGTATGGTGATGGATAAACTAGACTGTTGGTGGTGAGCATGACATAAATACAGAAACTGATGTATAATAATGCATACCTAAAATTACACCGTGTTATAAGCCAATATGACCTCAATAAGAAACTTAAAGAAGAAAACCTGTTTTTTTTTTTTAAGGATTGGCACCTGTGTTAACATCTGTTGCTAATCCTTTTTTTTTTTCCCCCTTCATCTCCTCGAAGCACCACCCCCCTCTGCTGTACATGGTTGTGTATTCTAGTTGTGAGTGCCTCTGGTTGTGCTATATGGGACGCCACCTCAACATGACTGATGAGAGGTGCCATGTCCGCGTCCAGGATCCAAACCTCCAAACCTGCAAAACCCTGGGCCGCTGAAGTGGAGCACGCAAGCTTAACCCCTCAGACATGGGGCTGGCCCCAAAACTGTTGGTTCTAATTAATGAATTCAGTAAAGTTGCAGGATATAGAATCAATGCACAGAAATGAGTTAAATTTCTGTACACTAACAATGAAACATGAATAAAGAAAATAAAAGAAATAAAACTCTCATTCATAACATAAAAAACAATAAAATACCAAAGAATAAATTTAACCAAAGATGTGAAAGATCTGTATAATGAAAACTACAGGACCTTGTTGAAAGAAATGGAAGAAGACACAAAGAAAGGGAAGGATAGCTTGTGTTTGTGGATTGGAAGTTAATATTGTTCAAATGTTTGTGCTACCCAAAGCCATCTATAGATGATTCAGCACAATCCCTATCAAAATTCAGATGACATTTTTCACAGAAATAGAAAAAACAATACTGAATATTGTATGGAACCACAGAAAACCCTGAATAGCCAAAGCAATCATGAGAAAGAAGAACAAAGCCAGAGGCATCACACTTTCTGATTTCAAACTATACTACAAGACTATTCTGATTAAAACACTATGGTACTGGCATAAAAATAGACACATAGACCAATGGAATGGAGTAGAGAGGCCAGAATTAAACCCCTGCATATGTGGTAAACTAGTATTTGATAAGGGAGCTAAGAACATTCAATGGTGAAAGGATGGTCTCTTCAACAAAGAATGTTGGGAAAATTGGATAACTACATGCAGAAAAACGAAATTGGACCCCTATATTACACCACTCACAAAAGTTAAGTTGAAATGGATCAAAGGTTTAAACGTAAGATCTGATACTGTAAAACACTTAAAAGAAAACAGGAGTGAAGCTCCTCAACATTGGTCTTGACAGTGATTTTTTTGGGTATGATATTAAAAGTACAAGCAACAAAAGAAAAAATCAACAATTGGGACTATATTAAACTTAAAAGTTTAATATACACAGCAAAAGAAACAATTAATAAAATGAAAAGGCAGCCTACAGAATGGGAGAAAATATTTGCAAACCATGTATCAAGTAAGGGGTTAATACCCAAAATTTATAAAGAACTCATATAACTTAATAACAGGAAAAAAATCTGATTAAAAAATGGGCAAATGACTTGAATAGACATTTTTCCAAAGGAGCCATTCAAATGGCCAAGTACATGAAAAGGTGCTCATTGTCACTTGTCATCAAGGAAATGCAAATCAAAACCACAGTAAGATATCACCTCACACCTGTAAAAATGGCTGTCATCAAGAAAAGAAAAGATAAAACGTGTTGGCGAGGATGTGGAGAAAAGGGAACCTTTTTATGCTGTTGGTGGAATTGTAAACTGGTTCAGCCACTATCAAGAATAGTATGGAGGTTCCTCAAAAAATTAAAAATAAAACTACCATACGATCCAGCAGTCCCACTTCTGGGTATATATCCAAAGGAAATGAAAACAGGTTATCAAAGAGGTATATGCCTTCCATGTGTATTGCAGCATTATTCACAATAGCCAAGATATGGAAACAATCAGTGTCCATCAGTAGATGAATGGATAAAGAGGATGTGATGTATATATATACACACACACAATGAAATATTATTCAGCTATGACAAAAAAGGAAATTCTGCTGTTTGCAACATGGATGGACCTTGAGGACATTATGATAAGTGAGGTAAGTCAGACAGGAAAGACAAATATTGTATTAAATCTCTTATATGTGGAAGCTAAAAAAACTGAATTTGAAAAAACAGAGAGTAGAATGGTGGTTACCAGGGGTGGGGGGTTGGCAGAATGGGAGGGATGTTGTTTAAGAGTACATACTTAGAACTAGTAGGTAAATAAGTCCTGGAGATCTAATACACAGTACAGTGATTATAGACATCAAAACTATTATAAACATCAAACTTGCTAAAAGAGTAGATTTTAATTGTTCTCTCTACAAGAAGAAGGGATAATTATGTGACACGACAGAGGTGTTAGCTAATGCTACAATGACAATCATATTGCAATATAAATTAACAAATCAATATTTGTATACCTTATACAGTAAGTCAGTTATATCTTGATAAAATATTGATTTAAAGGGACTGCGTGGGACCATTTATGTTTTCAGTATTGTATATCATAGGTTGCCTTCCTGACCCCAGGCAACTGGGGCCACCCAGATGGCCAGTATGTGATTTTGGTCACCCTTGGGCTGGAGAGAGTCTGAATAAAACAGCACAAATTCATCACTGCCTATCAGAGGAAACAGTTTCTACTTCTAAGTACAAAAGAGATGCCTTTTCTGAAGGACTTCGTATTGTTATGGAAGTGACAGGATTTATTTTGGGGAAATCTGAAAGTAGGCTTGATATCTGGGAAATAAACCTTTCCCATAGGAAAGCATCTTTTTCCCCCTGTAATAAAAGTAGTAGATGCTCTTTAAAAATTGTTTTGAAAATTCAAATAAAATAAAAATATAAATAAATTGTACTACTCAGATGTAATTCTGTTAATATTTTGGTATATGTGCTTTCCAGTTTCTTAAAAATGCATGTGTACCACACACATACAGAATGTTTTGTTCATTAAATATTGGCCCATACTATAATCCCATTTGTGACTTTTTCCCATTTACTATGTTTTGGACATCTTTCTATGTTAAAAAATAAAGATATATGGAATTAAAAAAAAATGAATTGTGCCTATTATGACTGGACCCAGACTGATATATGAATATACTATAATTCATTTAACCAATTAGCAGTGTCAACCAGTTGATATGTAGATCATTTAAATTTTTTTCAATATTATCCAACAGTGTTGCAGCAAACAGGCTTACATATCTTTTCTGACCGCTTATTTACATTGGACAAAATTTTAGGAATGAAAATCCTAGTTTAAAAGGCATGCACATTTTTAAAACTTCTGAAACATATTACTAATTGACCTCTATAAATTTTGCCAGTTTATACTTCTAGCAGCAAGGTATATGAATGCTTTTTGTTTTTTAAATCCCCTCATCAGCTCTAGGTATTGTCAGTTTAACCTTTGCCAGTCTGATAGATAATAAATAGTATCACATTTTAATTTACTACAAATGTTTGAGTCTAGAATGATGAAATGTTCCTTGGAAGCAGTAGAAATAGTTTCTCTTGGAATGGTTAGAAGTAAACTACACAGAATGTTACTTTAAGAACTTTCATGGAAGGATGGAGGAATTGAAGACTGCTTTTAATAGAATTAAACAAATGAAAGCAAGAAAATAGCTTTTTCTCTCTTTTTTAAAAAAATGATGCAGTCTTTGTCATCTGGTTCTCCAGTAGAGATAATAAAGGAAGCAAATATAGAACAATTATTAGGAAATAAATTTCTATTTATAATGGCATGACTACAACTTCTGTGACTAGTCTTCAGGGACAGAGAGTACTCCTTGTCTAGAATTTAGATGTTTACTATTTTCTTAAGAACATTTTTATACCACTTAGATAACTGCTTTCTTGATAGTAAGTTGGGTTTTCAAAATGCTGCATCTGTTTAAAAGATCCTTTTCATTCTCTGGCAGAATTTAATGTTCCATTTAGGTCTTTTTTCCTAGAAGTTAGAAATATTTTTATTTTTGTTGATTGAAATTGTTAAATATTATTAGTAATATTCTCAAATTGGTGTGTGTTTTTTTTTTTTTTGAGGAAGGTTAGCCCTGAGCTAACTGCTGCCAATCCTCCTCTTTTTGCTGAGGAAGACTGGCCCTGAGCTAACATCCGTGCCTGTCTTCCTCTACTCTATACGTGGGACACCTACCACAGCATGGCTTGCAAAGCGGTGCCATGTCCTCACCCGGGATCCAAACCAGTAAACCCTGGGCCTGTGAAGCAGAATGTGCACAGTTAACCACTGTGCCACCGGCCTGGCCCCTCAAATTGGTGTATTTTAAGATATTCTCCTGATGTGGGTTAGGTTGGAAGATTGCCAGTGATTTGTCTTTTTGATTTGTGTGAGTCTGAGTAACACAGATTCTCAGGGACAATAATGGAAATATTTAATGTTTTCTTTTTTTTTTTTGCTTGAGAAAGATTCGCCCTGAGCTAACATCTGTGCTAATCTTCTATTTTGTATGTGGGTCACTGCCACAGCATGGCTGCTGACGAGAGGTGTAGGCCTGTGCCTGAGAACTGAACTTGGGCTGCCAAAGTGGAGCACACTGAATTTAACCACTAGGCCATGGGGCTGGCCCCATGTGTTCTTTATTTTTAATAAAAAGTTTGCATGAACATTTATTTGTTGTTAAGTCTCCACATACCTCTCTATCCGTAAACTAGGATGTCAAATAAGCTATTGAAAATGAAACAGTATGTGAGATGTGTGGATACTTGAGCCTACTTTTGATTTGTAGTTAATACAATCAATAAATTAATAAAATTTTTAATAAAATTAATAAAGTAAATAAAAATTAATAAAAATAAAATTATTAATAAAATTAATAAAATTAATAAAAATTATTAAGTACCCTTGTTGTATTAGCCATAGGACATCCTGATAAACCATGCAGACGTGGTCCCTGTTTTTGTGGAGCTATAGTCCTCTAGGGATCTCAGACAATAAAAAGCAAGGTGAAAGCAAAAAAATGCAAAAACATCATAATTATGATTTGTGACAAGTGTTATGAAAGCAAAGATACAGTGCAACATTGGAGAATAATGGGAAGACCTATTTTCGACAAGGTGGTCAGGATAAGCACTCTGAAGAGGTGACATATAAACTAACATGTAAAGGATTATAATGAGCCAGCCATCTGAATAGCTGAGTGTCTTAGTTCAGGCTGCTATAACAAAGTACCATAGACTGGGTGGCTTATAAACAACAGAAATTTATTTCTCACAATTCTGGTGGCAGGAAGTTCAAGATTAGGACGCCAGCATTGTTGGGTTCTGGTGTGAGGGCTTTCTTCTAGGTTGCAGACTACCATCTTCTCGTTGTATCTTCACTTGGTAGAAAGAAGGCAAAGGAACTTTCTAGGGTTCTCTTTATAAAGTCATTAATCCCATTCATGAGGACTCTACCCTCATGACCTAATTACCTTACAAAGGCCCTACCTCTTGATGTTATCACATTGAGGGTTAGGATTTCAACATAAGAATTTGAGGCGGGAGGATTCAGTCTTTCAGTCCGCTGCACTAGGGGTAGGGTAGGGGGAGTAAGCCAGTTTGAGGGAACAATCTGTACCAAGAACTTTAGGTATAAAAGAGCTTCACATGTTCAAGGAATTGAAAGGGGGCCCTCTATAGCTGAAATGTAATGGTGGAAGTTGAGACTAGAATGAGATGAATGAGGTTGTGGAAGTAGGGGCCAGATCACACAGATCTTGTAAACTTAGTAAGGAGTTTAGATTTTTGTTCAGAGTGCAGTGGGAGTCAATTTAGCATAGTGACATAATCCAATTTGTGGCTATTGTGAGAATAATGGAAAGGCAGAGGGGAAATAGTAATCCAGGTAAGAAATAATGATGGCTTGAGTGGAGACAATAAAGATTGAGAGAAGTGGATGGATTCGGGATATATTTAGGAGATAGAAATGCCAGGACATAGGGAGGAATTGAACGAGGGACAGGGAAGAAATATAATTGACGTCCATATATCTAGCTTGTTAGATTTTATAGTCAGTGAGTAAATAAAAGTATTTATTTAACAGTATATACCTACTGTGTTACTTTTTATTTGCATTCTCGGTTTCATAAAATGAATAAAACTTTCAAATATGCAGTTTGGGAGTGGTGTGTTAGTCCATTTAAGCTGCTGTAACAAAATTCCATAGATTTGCTGCCTACAGAGAGCAGTAATTTATTGCTCATAGAGCCAGAGGCTGGGAAGTCCAAGATCAAGGCACTAGCAGATTCGATGTCTGGCGAGAGCCTGCTTTCTGGTTCATAGACAGCCGTCTTCTCACTGTGTCCTCACATGACAGAAGGGCAATGGAGCTCTCTGGGGTCTCTCTTGTAAAGGCACTAATCCTATTCATGAGGGCTCTACCCCTATGACCTAATGACTTCTCAGAGGCCCACTTCCTAATACTGTCACATTGGGGGTTAGGATTTCCACATGTGAATTTAGGGGTATACAGACATTTAGTCTTTAGCGGGAGATTGACTTATGGCTGGCGTATGGAGAACTATTGATGAAACGTCCCTGAAAATATGGCATAAATTAATAAAAATGATTATATACAAGGTTAATGAGACACATTAATTGCCTAAAGGACATTATCTGTTCTAGCTACTTGTTAAATGTTTGTTGAATTAATATATTTCAAGATATTTATAATGCTCTTTATTCTTTATGAAGATGTGAGTTTTTATCTAGTATCATTTTCCTTCTGCCTGAAGAAATTCTTTAGCATTTTGTGTGCAGGTCTGCTGGCCCCAAGCCTCTGTTCCTTTTTTTTTTGGTTCCTTTTTTTTCTCTCTGTTCTTTAAATTCCATAATTTTATCGATCTATTTTCAAGCACTGAGTTTTTTCTCTGTCATTCTACTGTTAAGTTCACCCAGTGAATTCTTAATGTTAGATGTTATGTTTTTCAGTTCTAGGATTTCTGTTCGGTGGTTTTTTTAGTTTCTGTTGCTCTGTTAAGATTTCATTTGTTGCTATCATCTTTTCCTCTGTGCCATTGAGTATAGTCATAATACTTGCTTGAAATCTTTGTCTACTAATTCTAACCTCTGAGCAACTTTAGTCTCTATCGGTTATCTTCTCTCTCTCTGTCTTTTTTATCTTTTCTCTTGAAAATGAGTCATTTTTTTCCTGATGTTTTCTCTGTCAAGGAAGTTTGGATTGTATCCTGGACGTTGTGATTATGAAGTTGTGGAGACTCTGAATTCTATTATATTCCTCCAAAGAGTGTTGATACTTTTGTTTAGCAGGCAGTTAACAGGATTGGACTCAAACTCTTAAGTTCTGTCTCTTGGGTTGCAGTTATTTTGTTTTTTTTTTTTAAAGAAAGATTGGCACCTGAGCTAACATCTGTTGCCAATCTTCTATTTTTTCCTTCTTCTTCTTCTCCCCAAAGCTCCCCAGTGCATAGTTCTATATTCTAGTTGTGGGTCCTTCTGGTTGTGCTATATGGGATGCCGCCTCAGTGTGTCCTGATGAGCGGTGCCATGTCCGTGCCCAGGATCCAAACCAGCGAAACCCTGGGCCACTGAAGCAGAATGCGTGAACTTAACCACTTGGCCATGGGGCTGACCCGGGGTTGTAGTTTTAATTCAGTTCTTTTATCCTTAGTTGGGCTTTTTATAGTTTACTCCTTGCGTATGTGGTTCAGAGGTCAGCCAGAAACTTGTGCAGAGTTTGCACCTAGATTTTGTGTCTCTCCCTCTCTGGCTCTCTTCTTTCTGAAATTTCTGTTACTTTTTAGCATCTGGGGTCTACCTGAACTCTGTCCTTTGGTTCTTCAAGATACTAAGTTGTGAGGTTTATATTAGAGTTATATGTACCCCCATGGTGCTGACTGGACCTGCCCTCAGGCAAAAAGTTGTAAATAAAAAATTCACCTAAAATTGCTGTCTTCCAAGCGTTGACTGCTCTCTAATATTTGCCACCTTGTAGTCACTCTTCAGTGCCTTTAGGGAGTTGATTTTTGTATTTTGTTCACAATTTATAGTTGTTATCTGTGGGAGGGTTGATCTGGTAGGTGTTTATGCAGCCATACCAGAAGCAGAACTCTCCCTTGTTCGTTTTTGTGTGGGGAAATTCCCTTCATGGTTATGCCCCCTTCTGTAGATACCAGCTTTTAAACACATCATGTGCTAATTAGTTAAGAAACTGTCATTTTGAATATTGCCTTTGTAAACTGCCTGACTCAGAGAAGTAACAGTTCTGATCTTGAGAGAACATTCTAGTGGGGAAGACAATCAGGTAAACAGAAAATAGTAATGTAAGTGAAAGGATACATGACAGAGGGATAAACAGGCTGCTCTGAAGAGCATAGAGGAAGGGAACCTTAACTCGGCCTGGTAGGGAAGAGAGGAGACACAAGAAGACTTTTGGGAGGATGTGATTTCTGTGTTGTATTTATGAGAAGTAAGGATACGCCTGCTGAAGAGTAGAATAAGGGGCTTTCTAGAAAGAAGAGAGAAGAGCATAACTAAATATGTGGGGCCTAAGAATAAATAACCCTTTAGCAGAATAGCAGGTAGTGTTGGTGTGGCCATAGTTATAGTGTGTATATGGGGATGTGTGAAAATATGAGGCCAGAGAGACTGGGCTGGAGCCAAATTATTAAGGACCTTGAATGTCGTGCCAAGGACTTTGGACTTTAAATTATAGATAGTGTCTTCCTCTTTTGTCTGAGGAAGATGGTCCCTGAGCTAACATCCTTGCCAGTCTTCCTCTACTTTATATATGGGACACTGCCACAGCATGGCTTGATGAGTGGTGTGTAGGTCTGTGGCTGGGATCTGAACCTGTGAATCCCAGGCCACTGAAGTGGAGCGTGCAAACTTAACCACTAGTGACCAGGCCGGCCCCCAGTGACATGTTTTAAATGTGGGTGTGACATAATCAAATTTGCATGTTCAGTTGATTATTTTGATATCACTGTACACAAGGGGAAGAAATGGGAGGTAGGGATACCAATTCAGAAAAGAAATAATGGATGTCTAAGGGAGTGGTGGTAGAGAAGAGGGAAATGAATTCAAGTGAGAATTTAGGAGTAGAAGCAGTGGGTCTTGGTAACAGATTGGTTGTATGTGTTGTGTTAATGAACAAGGAGAAGTTTAGAATGATTGGAAGTTATCCTTCCTCCCAGAGATCATTATAAAATACAGTATATTTTATATTTTATATAAAATATAAAAAGTATATAAAATACAGTGTAAAAAACATCTCTAGAGCTCACAGTTTTTTCCCTTCATAAATATTATCAGAAAGCAGCAGCACATTTTGGCTTCTGGTAGAGGCCTTACTGTCTCTGCCTTGTAGCAGTGAGCATTTTGTGATTTTATAGCAATGATGCTTTTGGAGTAATAAATAGAAGAAACTATCTAAAGTTGTCAGTCGTCATTTCATTTACTTTTTATTTTTTGAGAGTGTGATCACAGATTTTACCGCTTATTTTTTCTATTATATGCTCCAATAACTTTTATTTTTAGCTGGTTATTTTGTTTTTTTAAACAAAACACTTAGTAAATAAACAGAAAAGTGTGAAGTAGAAAGTCACCCTTACCTTCTGCACCGTCATTCCTGCTTTTTTTTTTTTGAGGAAGATTAGCTCTGAGCTAACTGCTGCCAGTCCTCCTCTTTTCGCTGAGGAAGACTGGCCCTGAGCTACATCCATGCCCATCTTCCTCTACTTTATATGAGGGATGCCTGCCACAGCTTGGCTTACCAAGCCGTACCATGTCTGCACCTGGGATCTGAACTGGCGAACCCTGGGCCGCCGAAGTGGAACGTGTGCACTTAACCGCTGTGCCACCGTGCTGACCCCCATTCCTGCTTTTTTAAATTAAGACCTCTCTTCAATTTGTTTGTTTTTGTTTTGTTGGTGGACACATTATAGAGGAATGAATGTATTGAACAGCTATCGACAACATCTGTTGGTTCTCCAATATGAAAGATGGGGAATTTAGTAAACCTAATAACTGACTTCTCCCTCTACCTGCTG
The DNA here is from genome assembly GCF_021613505.1 of Equus quagga. Classification (NCBI taxonomy): domain Eukaryota; kingdom Metazoa; phylum Chordata; class Mammalia; order Perissodactyla; family Equidae; genus Equus; species Equus quagga. Next base: position 18,967,500 of record NC_060280.1, read on the forward strand.
ATATTTGTTTGCTATGTTAATGTTGTTAGTATAGAGGATGCTTTATTACTTTAAATCATAATATTAAGCTTTGTTCTTGAATTATCAAATGCGCAAGGTCTACTGATTACTCACTGTGACAGATAAAGAAATTAGTGTACACTCTACCTATCTTTAGCTCCTGTATTGTTTGTTGTGACTTTTTAGAATACTCATTTAGACATTAATTTATTTACAAATTTAAATATTTGCTTTTTCCTAAGATGAATTATCTCTTTCTATCCCTTAGCTTTCTACTTTTTTAATTCTTTTGGAAGTTCTTATGCTGAGTTAATTAATTCTTCCACATTCCTTAAGTTAACTCTAATTGGACACTATATAATAAGGATTAGAGCAACCTGTAATAGGAACATTACTCAGTTCCGTTAGAGGAAATAGGAGAGGAGGATGGGAGAATCATGATTATGGTCTTCAAATAGCTGAAGAGCTGTCCTGTTAAAGAAGGAATAGACATTTTTTGTAATTCCAGGTGACATCAGTTGGGGAGAATACTTGGAGAAGATTTTGAGTCAGTGTAAAGAAAAACAAAGGTTTAAAATAATTTAGATATTTCAAACAATAGAGTGAGATAATCTCTCAGCCTCCTTTTAACATCATTTTTTTCCTTTTCTAGTTAGGATTCCATAGCTATTTAGTTATACGTTAGTCTAATGTACCCTCAGCTTTCTTGTTCTCTTGATTGTCTCCATCTAATAATCCCAGCATTGAATAGCCTCACAATTCGCTTTTTCCTCTTAGGTTTTATAGCTCCTAAATCCTGCTGGAGATTACATAACCATTTGACTTTTCCCCCTTAAAGATTTGGAATAAGATATTATGGAAGTACAGAAAAGGAACACTTAGTCTTGGGACATAAAGTGTTAGGAAAGATTTCTAAAAGTGTTACCACCCAAGGAGGGTTGTCTGCTTGCTGCAAGACATGCCAGTAGTCAGGAGGCGAGGTGGTAGGAGAGAGAGGACTTTATTACAGCTTTCTAGCAAGAGGGAAGATGGCCAACTCATGTCCAAAAGAACCATCTCACAGAACAAAGACTCCAGGCCAGTTATTTATGGGCTGGTCTCCAGGTAGGGAAGGTGGCTAGTCTCTAGGTGGGGGCAGACCGGGTCCCAGTTCCTGATAGACCTTTGTTTTACTGGATATGCATCAGAGAATGGAGCAATGCCCTATACCCTGATCTTTCAGTCCTCGTTGATGATGGCTGTCAGCATAGGCTCTCTGCCCGGGGGTCATCACGTTCCCAAGAAACCGAAAATAACAGAATCATCAACTCAACAGCAGCTGGGAGGAGCCACAAAATCTACAGAACTTGTCTGGGCTAGTTAGTCAGAGGTCGTTTAAAGTTACAATATGGTTTCTTTTCTATAATATAGCTTCCCTATGTCCACCTTGCATTGAGCAGGTATCAAAAGGAGATGACACTTGAACTTAATCTTGTAACATGTATGTTAGTCTAGTGATGAGAGAAAAGGAGACGAGATTGAAGAGGAGAGTTTCTGGCAGAAGGCACAGTATATTTCAAAGGCAGATAGATGACTTTGAGTGGACTAGACTTGGGGTGCTATAAATAGGTTGTTGAAACTAGAGTGCTCATAAAGATATGGATGAGAGGGAAGGTTCAGATTGTTAGGAATTTGACCATTATCCTGAATGTGGTGAAAGTTCAGTTAACTGTAGTAACATGCTATACAAATTCTGGCAGCATTAAGGAAAATGGTTTGGAGTGGGCAAGAGTGAAGTCAAGGAGAACAGTTAGGAAGCTATTACAGAAGTCCATGCAAGAAGTCATGAGGATCAAAACAAAACCGTTGTACTGGTTTTGGGACAGTGTTGCAGTTCAAAATCATAAGAGGTACATGCTGATTATTGATGATGGGGATTGTTCTTTATGGAATGCCAGATGATCACATGCAGAGATTCCTACGAGATGGCATTTACCTTAGTCTAGAATCTAATTTTCAGTAATGCAGCCTCAGGAAACTGCATTATTGATAGATGACAACTCAGTATTTCTCTTGGAGAATACCAGTTTTTAAAATGACAATGAGAAATGTAACTTTCAGACTGAGAATACTTAATAGTCTTCCTGATAGTACATTCTTTCCCTCCAGGCTACTTTGTTTCTGAGATGATTTAGGTTCCACCCTTCAGATACACTTTGATTTGGAACTGAACCACCTGGGGATGGAGATAGATGTGGGCTTGAATTTTGCTGGCATGGATTGTGAGAGAGAGAGAATGGTTCTGAGTTAGCAGTTTATGGGGGCAGCTTCCTAATCTAGTGGGTGGCTTTCTATTTCTGCAGCTTCTGCGGTAGCTGCCTTGTTTGCCAGCTTCCTGCAGTGGTGGCAACAGCTTTCCTGATTGTGGCTGAGGCAGAGTGATTCTGTGGGCCAGGAGTTGTTTCTGGGAGCTCATTCACTCTAGAGCCTGCCTCTCGACTTTTCTATTGATTTTGTGAGCATTTGATTCTTGTAATCAAACCCCTTTTGCTTAAACTACCTAGAGTGGATTCTGATCCTGGACCGATACAGTAATTGATACCAAAAGTGTTATAGGCAACAGATCCTCAAGGACTATAGAAGGGTCATTGTGTTACCACCCAAGGTGGGGGTCGTCTGCTCACAGCAAGACATGCCAGTAGTCAGGAGGCAACGTGGTAGGAGAGAAAGGACTTTATTACAGCTTGCTAGCAAGAGGGAAGATGGCCGACTCATGTCCAAAAGAACCATCTCACAGAACAAAGACTACAGGCTAGTTATATGTTATATGTGGGGTTGGTCTCCAGGTGGGGGAGGTTGCTGATCTCTGAGTGGGGGCAGACATCTGGTCCCAGTTCCTAATAATCCTTTGTTTTACTAGATATGCATCAGAGAATGGAGCAATGCCCTATACTCTCATCTTTCAGCCATCATTGACGATGGCTATCAGCATAGGCTCTCTGCGGGGTTGGGGGGCTGGTGGGGGCAGGCGCTCATCACATTCTTAAGGAACTGGAAAGAACAGAGTTATCATTTTAAAGCAGCTGGGCAGCTGGGAGGGGCCACAAAATCTATAGAACTTGTCTGGGTTAGTTAGTCAGAGGTCAAAGTTACAATATGGTTTCCTTTCTACAATATGGTTTCCCTTATGTCAACCTTGTGTTGAGCGGGTAATAATTGATAATCAGTCCATGGCACCTAGTGGTGAAAATTACTTCTTTTCCCCTCTAGTCATGTGGAATGAAGTACACGTTGAAGGCAATGCTTTGGTGGACTGAGTGGTAATGTATTTTAGGAGACAAAGGAATGTAAAGGTTAGGGGGAGGATTGGCTGTTTTTAACTCCACTGTGGAGTTTAAAGCAGTGGTTCTCAACCTGGGGTAATTTTGCCCCAGGGGCTGTTTGGCAATGTGTGGAGACACTTTTGGTCGTCGTAAGTCGGGGAGAGGGTGCTACTAGTGTCTAGTGTGTCTAGAGACCAGGGGTGCTGCTATACAGGACTGCCTCCTCCCCACCATAACAACAAAGAGTGATCTGGCCCCAAATGTCAGAGTTTTAAATGTTGGTTGAAATTATGGTTAGAGAACTAAAGAGTTTTGTGATTGGCTTAAAGGAACTTTTTACGTTTTATTACTACAGAGCTGTCAGAGCCAAAATCAGGTGCAGAATCTGATCCAACAAGTTGTTGAACTACAACGTAGGCTGAATCCACAGCTTAATCAGATCTCCTAGGTGTAAGTTGGGACATTGATTGGGAAAGAGTGAAATTCCCAGAAGTGGAATGGTGACATTGGGAGTATTTGTATGACCCCAGGTATTCTTAACCTATATTTTTACTGAGCCTCCCTTGCCGGCAGAAGCAAGGCCTTTTTCCTTGACTGATGAGAGTGGTCCTGCCTTGCTCTAGGTGCTATGATGACCTCACCTTGTAGCACCATGGCGGTTCTCATTCCCATCCCACCTCATGGCCTCTAGACGTATAGCTAGAGCTAGGTCCCAGCAAGTCCTGGGGGCCAATTTCAAAATCAAAGATAAGTTTTATGCATTAAAAATTTTGCAATAATTTTGCTAATTTATATTAGCAAAAACCTAGGACATAGGTACAAAATTGGATTTTGTGGGTGCTAGACTAGGAAAGGAGGAATCTAATTTTGGTTTGGGCTGAATTTATTACTGTAGGTTCACCTATGGGAGATTTCAGATTTGATGATTGCTCAAGCAGCAAGGACTGGTTCTAATTGTCTGCTCGTTTGGTTGACTGAAACCTTGATTCATTAGTGACCTACACTGAATAAAGTTGAGATGCCACAGTTGGGGAGTTAGGAATGTTGGGGCAAATTTATTACGTGCAGCTGGCCTCCTCAGTCACTAATTATCTCCCCCAAGATGAGTGTTCTCTACTACCTTTAAGAAAATACAGCAATGAGGGAAATGCTGGCATGTTTAAAAACTGCTGTAGCAGTTGTCTGATAGCTGGGAGAATTCCCTGATTGGCTTCCATATCCATGGATTAAGAACCACTAATGGGGTTTGGCCTGGTGGCGTAGTGGTTAAGTTTGCACATTCTGCTTCAGTGGCCCGGGGTTTACGGGTTTGGATCTTGGGTGTGGACCTATGCATCACTTGTCAGGCCATGCTGTGGCAGGTGCCCCACATATAAAGTAGAGGAAGATGGGCATGGATGTTAGCTCAGGGCCAGTCTTCCTCAGCAAGAAAAAGAGGATTGGCAGCAGATGTTAGCTCAGGGCTAATCTTCTTCAAAAAAACCCCCCGAAAGCCCAGAAGAATCATTAATGGGGGCCAGCTCAGTGGCATAGTGGTTAGGTTTGCACTCTCCACTTCAGTGGCCAGTTTACATCCTGGGCGTGGACCTACACGTGGCTCATCAAGCCATGCTGTGGCAGAATCCCACGTAGAAGAACTAGGACTTAAGGCTGTAATACACAACTATGCACTGGGGCTGTGGGGAGAAAAAAGGGAAAAAAAGAGGAAGATTGGCAACAGATGTTAGCTTAGAGCCAATCTTCCTCACCAAAAATAGCATACCTTAAAAAAAAAAAAAAAGAACCACGAATGGTAGGGAGAGCCAAGTGTAACTCCCTGGAGTTCTCTTTTTTCTACCCAGATAATAAGCCAAAAGTAGTCTGACATCTTGAATTACAGATTATAGTGCCACATTGAAGCCTTGAAACATTCAGGGGTAGAAAGGTTCAGGCTACATTTAACTGTCTTCTTTTGCCTGTGCGGAAGATAGATAGATCTTGGAGAATGATGCTGTATTATCATAAGTTTCTTCCACCACTCTACTTGTATTTGGTTCTCCACATGTGGTTCTCTTCTCTCTTCACTAGAAATAGATCCTGACACCTGCTAATTAACTATTGATCTATCAATGCATTAAAAGATATATATATATATCTATAGATATATACCTATGTATCTATAGATATATATATATCTTATATCCTCTGCTACCAAAAGGAAGTACAATAACTGGTGGATCTCTTTGCATTTGGAGTCAGGATATACTACATCTAAGTGTACTATTCCAACCCCTGTAGTAAATAATCCATAAAGCTACCCTTAGGCTGCTATATGGAGCTTGTTGCAGACCCTGACAGGAGAAACCCAGTGAGGGCCCCTTGATTTTGGAGCTAAGGTATATCCTCTTTGGCAAGCAAATATTCTACTTTGAAAAAGGCTACAGGCTTGCTGTTACATCTGATAGAAAACAAATGCCCAAATACTGAATACCAGTGACATGAGCTACCTAGGCAGGACATGCATAGCAAGCAGCATTCCGTCATTTAATAGAGGTGATGTATCTGAGATTGGGCAAGATGCAGGTACTGAAAGCACGTATGTGTTGCCCAGGCAAAAGGCTCTTTGTGTACAGCTCTCTCTCAACCCCACATCCATGGCTTCATTCCTGGGAAGTTTTCTATGTTCTTGGTTAACAGATGGTTCTGCACAGTGTGTTGGAATTTGTCAGATTAATGGGCATACTCTGGTGAAAACTGCTAGTTGTCTCCTAATATCTATTTTTTTCTCCTTCTTTAGGAAAAAAAACTCTGGTTTTTCAGCAGCATGATTGTCACTTACCTGAGACTCCCTTTTGGTTGGGCATGGCTATGTGACTAGGTTTTGGCTAGTGATGTATAAGTGAAATTGTTCTTCCAGGAATTCTCCTTAAATAATCTGTGCCCTTCTCTCTCCTCAGTTTTTACTTGAAACATGGACGTGTTGTTTGGGCTCTAACAGACATATTAAACCATGAGAATGAGGGCCAAGCCCTGTAGATAGTGGAGTGGTGAACCTGCCCTGAGATCATAGATCCGTCATTAGTCTTACACTCCCACTTCTAGACTTCTTTTATATGAAATGGAATAAACTTCTGTCTTGTTTAAGCTGCTAATATTTTAGATTTTCTGTCATATGCTGCTGAGCCTAATCCTAACTGAGATATTGAATGGCTGGATGGATAAGATGCCACTCTCTGAGACAGGGAATGGAGGAGGAGAAGATTCAGTTTTTGTACAAAAGATAGAAAATCCCATTTTGGTCATGATTAATTTGTTGTGTCTGTGGAAATGCTCAGTAGTTGGTATAGTTGACATTGGGAGCTTGAGAAAGATTCTGTTTTATCTGGTAGGAGAAGGCACTGTTTTCAAGAGAGTCAAATCTCAGGGAAAACAACCTGTAGTGAAGTACATTATAACTAGCCTTATAACTTGTTTAATTCTTTTTGCAGGATAGGAAGTTTGATTTTTGACAAGAGTTGAGCAGAAAACATAAGCGTTGGATTATCTGTGCTGCACTTCTGCTCAAAGGTGAACTTTGATTTGGAGATGGGGAGTTAGAAATGCAAAAGAATATGGATTTGTGAAGGGGAGAGCATTGTAGGTAGAGGACATGTTTAAACTCTATGTGGGAAGAAGAAATTTTGCATCTGTATTTCTTTAAAGGCCTGATTGATTTGCAAGGCATAGGTTGCTAGAGATTCTTTAAAACTTAGAGGTTGTTCTGCCTTCTCCTTTATTGATGCACGGTTACGGACAGAATCCATTGACAGGGACATGTGGAATGAATTTGTTTGTTTGTTTGTTTAAACAAGTTTCCTGTCTTTTGTTTTAAAGTATGCTTTTTTTTCTGTGGGTGAGGAAGATTGACCCTGAGCTAACATCTATTCCCAATTTTCCTTTTTTCTTTCTCCCCAAAGCCCCCAAGTACATGGTTGTATATCTTAGTTGTAGGTCATTCTAGTTCTTCCATGTGGGATGCCGCCACAGCATGGCTTGTTGAGTGGTGTGTAGGTCTGCACCCAGGATCTGAACTGGTGAACCCCAGGCTGCCGAAGTGGAGTGCTCAAACTTAACCACTTGGCCATGGGGCTGGCCCCCTTCAATGAGTTTTAATGAGAAATTTTTGTGTATCATCCCTGGTTGCATTGTGAAACAAGTAGGAATCTCTTGGTTAAGGAAGATGAACATGATGACCTTTGCTGTTGTTCAATCAGTAACTTTTCTCCTTAGTTTAAAAATGTTATATTTGAAAATTCTTAGGCTGGGGGGCCAATCTGGTGGCCGAGTGGTTAAGTTCATACGTACCGCTTTGGTGGCCCAGGGTTTTGCTGGTTCAGATCCAGGGTGTGGACATGGCACCACTCATCAAGCCATGCTGAGGCAGCGTCCTACATGCCACAAGTAGAAGGAGCCACAACTAAAAATATACAACTATGTGCCTGAGGGCTTTGGGGAGAAAAAGGAAAAATAAAATCTTTAAAAAAAAAAATTCTTAGGCTATAACTAAGTACCTGTCACAAAATGATCTTACCTTCAATTGGAAGGAAACTTTAAAAACATAGGGAAAGTGATAACAACAAATCACTGCAGAGAAGAATTATGTTTTATTTTTGTTATTATTTTTTTTTGAGGAAGATTAGCCCTGAGCTAACTGCTGCCAATCCTCCTCTTTTTGCTGAGGAAGACTGGCCCTGAGCTAACATGCGTGCCCATCTTCCTTCACTTTATATGTGGGATGCCTACCACAGCATGGCTTGCCAAGTGGTGCCATGTCAACACCCGGGATCCGAACCCGTGAACACCAGGCTGCCGAAGCAGAACGTGCACACTTAACCGCTGCACCACTGGGCCAGCCCCAAGAGTTATGTTTTAAATTTGCAATTCTCTTTATATTCTAGAAGAATTGATGTATTTTAGATACTGCCAACATATTCGTGTTTTTAAGCTGTTTCCAAGAAATTTGTCTGAAATTTTCGTGTGGGAATATTTTTTCCTGCTGTATTATCAACAGAACCTAAATCTTCTGTGGTAGAATGGTAGTACATTTCTATAGTACTTTCAAAGGCACTGTTATACTATCGTACTGTAGAAATCCCACCTCTGCTCCCCCAAAGCTACTTCTTTTTCTCCTCTTCCATTCTCCTTTTCCTCCCCCTATGTTCTTTCTGCCCTACTTCTCCTTCTCTTCATTTGTAAGGTTGCTGATTTCTCATTATTACACAAGTGTATCTTTTTAATAGTCACTTGGTTTAAGATAATTTAAGCAGTCCAGAAAGAGGTCTGTTATTCTACATCATACAAAATAAAAGTGTTTGGGCAGCAGCCTGGAGTTCTTTGCCAGTAGACAAGTTATTGAGGCTTAGTTTAATTCATTTAGTTTAAATGAGTATAGTTTTCCTAGCAAGGTAATCTATCTGGAAATTTTTGTCTGTGTTTTAGGTCAGCAACCATAGTTTTATGCCCTCTAGTGGTAATATGGATGTATTTCACATTTTCTGGTGATGTTTATCATGCATAGAATTTTAGAGCCATAAGGGACCTAAGATCACTCTGTAGGTGAGAAACTGAGGCTCAGAGAAGTTAGAGGATTTGCTTAAGTTTGCTAGTTAGAGATAGAGCTAAGACAAGCCTGAGATCTCCTGATTACCAGTGTAGTGTTCTTTTTAAAACAAGACTCAATAGTGTACATGGACATCTGTGAGGACTTTCTTAGATTAGTTCAAAGATATTTACCTTGGGAAGATATTTATATTTTGGGTTATTTCTATTTATTCATAGTTGATGTCTTTAATGTAGTGAGGCTTTGAGAACTAGAAGGACCCTTGGACTTAGAAGAGTGAGATGGGAAGGGAAATGGAAATATTTACCTTTGAGAAGACACAGTAGTTCTCTTTTGTTTTTTTCCCTCCCCAAAGCCCCAGTGCATAGTTGTATATTCTAGTTGTAAGTCCTTCTGGTTCTTCTGTGTGAGCTGCTGCCATAGCATGGCTACTGACAGAGGAGTAGTGTGGTTCTGCAACCAGGAACTGAACTTGGGCTGCCAAAGCGGTGAGAGTGCCGAACTTTAGCCACTAGGCCACTGGGGCTGGCTCACAGTGGTTGTCTTTACGTAGTTGGTAATTGAAAGATTTCTTGTGGGAGAGGGTTGAGCTTATTTTTAGCTTGTTACCTTGAGTATAACAAATGTTAATTATTGTATCTCTGGGCTTGCCCTGGGATGGTATAGTTTCTTTCATTGGAAATGGAAGAATAGGAGAGAGTCAGGGCCCTAGAACTGGACATATTAGAATTGTACCCAGATTAAGTTCTCTGTTGAAAGATGAGTTAATTCTGGCAGTTCCCACCCATTTGGTTTGCCATAGTACAGCAACTGAAGGCTGCAAGTCAGGCAAGCAGTAAGCTTCAAGGACAGAGAAGTTTTAAGTGATTTGAAAGGTTGTTGGAATAAGGATAGAGGATGGAGGATATTGCTCTGGAAAGAAGTTTAGAGCCAGCTGACATCAGGACACCAAACGTTGGTTGAGAAGCATTTGAGTACTAGATTTAGGATGACTTGGATTCACATTTGTGGTCTGCCACTTATATTTACAGTGTGACTTTGAGAATATTTCCTGATATGTAAGCTGATTTCTTTATGTATAAATGGAGATTAACTTTGTTTTTGAGGAAGATTAGCCCTGAGCTAACATCTGCCGCCAATCCTCCTCTTTTTGCTGAGGAAGACTGGCCCTGAGCTAACCTCCGTGCCCATCTTCCTCTACTTTAATGTGGGATGTCTACCACAGCATGGCTTGCCAAGTGATGCCATGTCCGCACCCGGGATCCGAACCGGCGAACCCTGGGCTGCCAAAGCAGAACGTGCGCACTTAACTGCTGCGCCACTCCCCCACCCCCGTCTCCTTCATTTTTGAAGGATACTTTTGTTGGAAATGGAATCCATAGTTGACAGTTCTTTCTTTCAGCATTTGAAAAGTGTTGTGCCGCTTTCTCTGTTCTCCAGGGTTTCTGATGAGAAATTTGCTGTCATTTAAATTGGTATTATCCTATAGACAATGTTTTTTCTCTTTGGCTTCTTTCAAGATTATTTTTCTTTTTAGTTTTCAGAAGTTTAGTAATGATATATCTTGGTGTAAATTTCTTTGAGTTTATCCTCTTTGAGGTTCATCCAACTTACTGAAGTTTTTGGTGTTTTGCCAAATTTGCGAATGTTTTAGCCATTATTAACTCTGCATACTCTTTTAATCCCACTCTCTCTTTTCCTTATAGTACTCCAGTGATCTGAATATTAGATATTTTGTTATGGTCTCACGGGTCCCCAAGGCTCTCTTCTTTGTATTTTATTTTATTTTCTCTCAGTTGTTCAGCCTGGGTGAATTCTGTTGATCTGTCCTTAAGTTCACTAATTCTCTCGATGCCATCTCCATTCTACTCTTGAACCCATCCACTGAGATTTTTATTTGGTTATTTTATTGTTTAGTTTTAGAATTTCTGTTTGATTTATAACTTCTCCTTCTTTGCTGATGTTTTCTATTTTTTCATTTGTTTCAAGAAATTTGTGATTGATTGTAGTTGAATTTTTATGACAGCTGCTTTAAAATCCTTGTTAGATATTCCAACATCTGATTCATGTCGGTGTTGACGTGATTTGATTGTCTTTTCTCATTCAGGTTTTGATTTTCCTCGTTCCTGGTAGGATGGGTGATTTCTTATTATATCCTGGACATTTTCCCATTATGTTAGCCATTCTGTTTAGATTTAGCACATGGACCATGGTCTCATTTTGTGAGCTGTTGTTCCAGTGGCAGTTGAATTTTCAGAACCTTTGCAGTGTTATTTTGGTCTTCTTGATTTGTCTTGTTCTCCCATTGGTTCATGCTGGTGATACCTGAGGTGGCAGAAGATGTTTCCCAGGCTGGGCTGTCTGATGTTTCCTGATGGAGGAGGGGAATCTCAGGCCCACAGGACCTAATGTTGACATTTTTTTCTTTCAGTATTTTAAAGATGTGACTCCACTCTCGTCTGGCTTGCGTTGTTTATGATGAGAATTCTGCTGTCATTCTTATCTTTGTTACTCTACATAATGTCTTTTTTCCTCTGGTTGTTTTTAAGATTTTCTCTTTATATCTTTTTTAAGTATTTTGACTATGATGTGCCTTGGTGTAGTTTTCTCTGTGTTTTCTGTGTTTGGGGTTTGTTGAGCTTCTTTGAACCATTGGGTTTATAGTTTTCATCAAATTTGGAAAAATAAAATTTCATCAAATTTGGCCATTATAACGTCAAATATTTTTCAGTCCCCCACTTTCGAGATACTTGTTATATGCATATTAGGCCAACAGAAGTTGTTCTACAGCTCACTGATGCTCTGTTCATTTTTTTTCAGTCTGTTTGTCTCTGTTTCATTTTGTTGAGTTTCTGTTGCTATAATTTGAAGTTCATTGATCTTTTTTTCTGTAGTGTCTAATTTGTTAATTCTGTCCAGTGTGTTTTTATGTCTCTATTCCTGAAAATATGCAACTTAGTTATAATAACTTTGAATGTCCTTATGTACTAATTTCATCGTCTGTGTCAATTTAGAGTCTGTTTCAATTGATTTTTTTCTCCTCATTATGGCTTATACTTTTCTGCCTCTTTTCATACCTGGTGGTTTTTGACTGGATGTTAGACATTGTGCATTTTACTCTGTTGAGTGCTGGATATTTTTGTGTTCCTATAAATATTCTTGAACTTTGTTCTGGGATGTAATTAAATCGCTTGGAAATAGCTTGATCTTTTTGAGGCTTGTTTTTCAGTTTTGTTAGGTGGGTCCACAGCAGCATTTAGTCTAGGGCTCATTTTTCCACACTGTTAAGGCAGTACCTTCTGAATTCTTTGACTGAAACCCAGGAACTTAAGGCATTTTTTTTTTCCTCTTGGCTGTTGGGAACACAAACGATTCCTGGCCTTGTGTGAGCTCTGGGGATCATTCTGTCTCTTCCTCTCATGTGGTTTATTCCGTGGCCTCAGGTGGTTTTCTCATACTCAAGTACTAATCAGTACTCAGCCAAAGACTCAGGGAGACCCTCTGCAGATCTCTGGACTTCTCTTTTCCTATGACTTTCTCTCCTCGTTGGTACTCTGCCCTGTGAACTCTAACTTCCTTGGCTTTCCTTGACTCCTAACTCTATTGCTTCAGCTCAGGGAGATTTCTGGACTCCATTTGGATTCCTCCTTCCTGTCCCACAGTATGGAAACTCTCACCAGGGAGTAAGCTGGGGCAGTTGTAGGGCTCTGTTAATTTGTTTGCTTTCTCTCAGGGTTCTCTGTCCTATACTGCCTGATGTTAGTGTTTGAAACCATTGTTTCATATATTTTTGTCTGCCTTTTTAGTTGGTGCAGAGTGGAAGGTAAATTCAGTCCTTGTTACTTACCATCTTGGGTGGTGTGGAAGTCCATCAGGTAATGATTTTGAACTATTTTTTTATGTAGCCGGTGGGAAAATTGTTTAATGGTTTTGATCAAGGGAGTTGGCATGATGAACTTTGACTTTGCAGAGCTTATATCTCCGTACTGCCAGAAGTTTGACTATATTGGAGTTAAGAGAAACAGCAAACAGGGAGATGATGAGGCTGCTGCTGTCATTCAGATGAAAGATGAAGAGAGTTTGAACTATTAGGGTGATTGTGAATTTTGCTGGGGGTGGGGACACATTTGTTAGGTATTGGGAGATATAAACTTGATAAGCCTTTCTTTTTAAAAATATTGATACGCAACTATGTAGTTTCACAGCATTTCGGAGTGCCAACAGTTCTTCTTTCATTGCTATTAAAGAAGCCATTTTTGTTCAGGAAGAAGATGCAATCTGAAGAACTTTATCAAAATGCTAAATCATATATTTAGTTTTAATTTCAATTTGTACCCTGTTCTGTTTTTCTTAATCTTGACATTTATTCTCCAAATCACTGGGTTTATACATTATCAATGAATTATGAATTTAATAGACACTAAAGTTGAGTAACTGCTGTTGATTTATTAGTTTTTAATGGTATACCTGGTTCTCTGTGTATTCTGTTCAATTTTAAAGTTCTTTCTTTTTCACTTCTGCAAAAGCCCATGGGTTCTTTTCTAAGTTTAACTCTGTAAAAAAATAGTTTGTGTGTTCCAAATAAACCTTTTGAATAGTAGGAGATTATACTGGAAAATTGAAAAATCACATTACATTCCTACCTAAATTTTTGAATAACCACAAAAGGGCTTGTTTCAGTTGAGATGAACAGACTTCTTTGATTAAATACTAAATGGATCAAATATGAAAGTCTTTTGTGGAATGATTTCCTGCATGCTTTCTTTTCAGTGAATGAGTGGTTTTTATTTTCCTTATCCTTTGGAAGTTGGTCTATACTGGCACAATTAGGTCTACTTATTTTGGTGAGCTTTCATTTTCTGGTTGATTATTTTGGCATTATAACACAAGTCTTCTGGTGAATAAGAAAACAGCATTTAAAAAAATTATTGTTTGCTAAAAAACAGATTTTATAAATCAAGGATGGGAAGCTTGCAACCTGCAAATTGAATATTACCCTTATCTTAATTTTACCTAGGAACAGGTAAATTAAATTTCTCTTGATTAGCTTCTACCCTATTAAGATGAATAAGTCAATTATATGTCCCTGAAATGTCAGAAGTTCTGATTTTCTAGCATATTATCCTTTTGCTTCAGTCATTTCCCCTGAGGTGATGTTCTCAGTGAAGGAGAGAACAGGTACTAGGGATGTTGCTGAAGGTCCAAGCAATCTGTTTTGGGATAGACTCAACTAGAAGGACTGGTGCCAGTGGCAGAAATGTGTATATAGCATGATTTGACCAAGACTTCTTCCCTGTGAAAATTGTGACTCCACTTGGGAAACTAAAAAGTTTTCATCTGATTTATGCCAATATTAATGAAGTTTTTGGAAAATATTTTCTAGAGGAGCTTCTTCAGCAATTTTTTTAGTATAACAAATAATTTTCTTTTTTTTTCAGTTTTTCTTTTTATTTTACTGAAATGGTTTTTATTGACTTTGTCAACACCCATCAAACTGTTAACTTAAAATGGTCACATTTTGTGATATGTATGCCCTAACGAAAAATATTTAAAAATTGAGTAACATAAATAAAGTGGATAACAGACATAGGATCTAAATAATGAGTGTGCTGGGTTGACTGGAAAAATTTAACAGAAATCTAACTTGAGTCTGAAACACCTTTGTACATGTATAGTATAGCATCAAAACATGTTTGGAAAAGAAGATTTATATGTTTTGTTAAAAAATAACTTCAGTAAGGGGACTGGCCCACTGGTGTAGTGGTTGAGTTCGTGCACTCTGCCTCAGTGGCCTGAGGTTCACAGGTTTGGATACCAAGCATGGACCTACACACCGTGCATCAAGCCATGCTGTGATGGTGTCCCACATACTAAATAGACAAAGATTGGCACAGATGTTGGTTCAGGGACAATCTTCCTCAAGGAAAAAAAAGGAAGATTGGCAACAGATGTTAGCTTAGGGTCAATCTTCCTCACCAAAACAAAGAAACAAACAAAGAAAAACTTCAGTAAATCAAGAGTCCTGTGGTCACCAAAAGACTGAATACGACACCAAGCTTCATTGTTAGTAGCACAGTTAACTGGAGCAACAGTTCTCCACACTGTTTCAGTTAGAACAGCCCAGTAATCTAAGTATTGTATTCAGCTCTGAGTGCTACTCAGACAAACTGGCACACACTTATTTTGTTTTGATCACCATGGTTGTCATCATCGTCATTATCATCATCATAAGCATTTACATAGTGTTTATCATGTGCCAAATGCTTGTTGAAACACTTTACATGTATATTAACTCATATTTTTCCTCACAAGAACTCTAACAGAGGTAATATTATCCTTGTTTTACATATGGAAAAAAATGAAGCACAGAGAGGTAATGCGATTTTCTCAGGGTCACATAGCAAGTAAATGGTGGAACTGGATTAGAATACAGGTGGTCTAGATTCCAAGTCCATGTTCTTCACCATGTGAAAAAATATCATATCAGGTATCTGTGGACAAATTGAAATGTTTAGAGTTGAAAAAGAGAAGATTCGGGCATTGGGGAGAGGCATGGAAGAGGAGGCAGGGGACAAGATTCTTGTTAGCTGTGTTCAAATAATCAAAGGATTGACATGTAGAAATGAGACTAAATTTATCCTGTATAGCCCCAAGAAGGAGGACTATGACCAACGGGCTAGTGTTACACAACATAGACTTTTTTCTCAAGTTTTTCTTTCATGTCAACAAAATCAAATACTTATTAATGTAATGGAATATTTATTACCAAATATTTTAGTTTTCTGGGGCTGCTGAAACAAAGTACTACATACTTGGCAGCTTAAAACAACAGAAATTTATTCTCTCACAGTCCTAGAGACGAGAAGACTGAAATCAAGGTGCCGGCAAGGTTGGTTCTTTCTGGAGGGTTTTGAGGGATACCTTGTTCCTTGACTCTCTCCTAGCTTTGGTAGTTACCTGTAGTCCTTGGCATTCTGTGACTTGGGGCTGTGACACTCCAGCCTGTGCTTTTGTCTCCACATGGTGTTTTCCCTGTGTGTCTATCTGTGTGTCTGTCTGTCTTATAGAGCACCAGTCACTGGATTAGGGCCTAAGATGAGGGATGACCTCATCTTAACTAATTATATCTTCTAAGACCATATTTCCAAACCATTCTGAGGTTCCAGGTAGACATGAATCTTTGGGGTACACTGTTTGACCTAGCACCCCTAATAACTAAATACATTTCTTATCTTCTTGGGCTTAGAAAGAGTTTAAAATTATTCAAATTCACCTAAAGATACATAACTATTTTGTGATTAAAAACCAAAAGGTATATGTAGAAGGAGTCAGAGAAGAGAGAAATAATTATTCTCCTTAAATTTTAACAGACACAGTTGTCTTCTCAGTTTGTTTTTAGATATTACATTTAGGGCTGTTTTTTGAAATAAAAGAATTTGATTGATTATGATAATGTGCATGGCATAATTAAGTTTCCTATGTCAGTTTCTCAGAAAGATCTTGTATGGTAATCATCTGAAGATAGAATTGGCTGCTTTGAGATGTTGCACATTGTGTCCCGATACCTATCTGAACGCGGACTAGAAGAGCATGTTCACATATAGAGAAAACTGTTCCAGGAGGAAAGTGTACATTGCAGATGACTTAGACCAGCTTCACCCTTCCGTACATTATGATAGATTCCATTCTTACTATAGGCAAAATTTAAGAGAAGATATATTTCTTCCAGTTTGTCTTAATTCTGATAGCAGAAGTATTTACTCATATAAACATCACTGCAATAAAAATAAAGACAAAAAAGGTCTCTTGCACCCTTTTCATTCAAGTCAATCCTTAATACTCATCCTTAGCCTTGGGCAGCTGTGATCTGCTTTCTATCACTATAGATTAGATTGGTCTTTTCCTTGATGTCATATGAATGGAATCCTGTAGTATGTACTTGTTTGCGTTTGGCTTCTTTTGCTCAGGATAATTATTTTGAGATTTTTTTCATGTGGTTACGTATAACAGCGATTTTTTCCTTTTTAGTGCTGAATAATATTCCATTGTATGGATATTCCACAGTTTGTTTATCCGTTTACCTGTTAATGGCCCTAAATATTTCATGGTTTTTGATGCTATGGCATATGGTGTTTTTTTTAATTCTAATTTTTATTGCTAGTATGTAGAAATATACTAGTATATAGAAATACAATCAGTTTTTTTATACGGACCCTTTAGGCCTTGCTAAATTCATACCTCTTTTTTAGATTTCTTAGGACTTTTTAAGGTTGTCTGCAGATAAAGACAACATTACTTCCATCTTTCCCATCTGTATACCTTTTATGTCTTTTTTTTGCTTTATTGCACTGGTTGGGACTTCTGGTGTAATGTTAAATGAAAGTCATAAGACTGGACATCCTTTTTCGGAATCTTAGTGGGAAAGCATTCAGTCATTAGGTGTGATGTTACCCATAGGTTTTTTATAAAATGTTCCTTATTATATTGAGGAAGTGTTAAAAAAAATTTTATTTTATTTTATTTTTTTATTGTGGTCATAATAGCTTATAACATTGTGAAATTTCAGTTGTTCCTTAATATTTGTCATACACCATATAAGTGTGCCCCTTTACCCCTTGTGCCCACCATCCACCCCGCTTCCACCTGGTAACCACTAAATTGTTCTCTTTGTCTGTAAGTTTGTTTATATTGCACATATAAGTGAAATCATATGGTGTTTGTCTGTCTGGCTTATTTCACTTAACATAATGCCCTCACAGTCCATCCATGTGGTTGTGAGTGGGAACGATTTTGTCTTTTTTTATGGCTGAGTAGTATTCCATTGTACATATATATACCACATCTTCTTTATCCAGTCATCAGTCGATGGGCACTTGGGTTGCTTCCATGTCTTGGCTGTTGTGAATAATGCTGCAGTGAACATAGAGGTGCATAAGTTTCTTTGTATTGTTGATTTCAAGTTCTTTGGATAAGTACTCAGTAGTGGGATAGCTGGGTCATATGGTATTTCTATTTTTAATTTTTTGAGAAAGCTCCATACTGTTTTCCACAATGACTGCACCAGTTTGCATTCCCACCAGCAGTGGATGAGAGTTCTCTTTTCTCCGCAACCTCTCCAACATTTGTTGTTTTTTGTCTTGGTGATTATGGCCATTCTAACAGGCCTAAGATGATATCTCATTATAGTTTTGATTTGCATTTCCCTGATGATTAGTGATGTTGAGCATCTTTTCATGTGCCTGTTGGCCATCTGTGTATCTTCTTTGGAAAAATGTCTGTTCATATCCTCTGTCCACATTTTGATTGGGTTGTTTGTTTTTTTGTAGTTCATTTGTGTGAGTTCATTATATATTATGGAGATTAACCCATTATTGGATATATGATTTGCAAATATTTTCTCCCATTTGGTGGGTTGTTTTTTCATTTTGATCTTGGTTTCCTTTGCCTTGCAGAAGCTCTTTAGTCTGATGAAGTCCCACTTTTTTATTTTTTCTTTTATTTCCCTTGTCTGAGAAGACATGATATCATATTGAGGAAGTTTTATTTGTACTTTGCTGAGCATTTTTGTCATGAGTGCATATTGAATTTCGTCAAATACGTTTTCTACATTTATTGAGGCAGTCATTGTGATTTTTATTGTGTGTTAATATGATTTATTTACTGATTCTAATGGCAGTACCGCATTGTCCTGATTTCTGCAGCTTTATTATAAGTCTTTAAGTCACATAGTATGACTCCTTTCCTGCTCAATTTTGATTCTACTCCCGGAAATTTCTCCAGTATGGGCACCTAGACTGCTCTAGCAATTTTAGTCCTTGCTGCAGAAGCGTGGTCCTTGTTCTTCTGTTTTTAGCTGCTGTTCTCAAATTGGCCATTCAGCCTTCCAGTGAATACTTATTGGCTGTTTTGGGGTTCTCCTGTTCTCGAGCCGTTATTGTTGCTTCCTTCTTACTCCTGCACAGATGCTGATACTTTGCAGGTTTTGTGGATGTTAGTGGTATTCCTCCAACTGAAGCATTTTGGGGATACCTTTTCACCTAGTTTTGTTGTAAATGTTGTCCATTAGTATTTGGTTGTGCTCTTTTTTCTTTAATTGTGGTAAAAAATGCATAAAATTTACCATCTTAAACATTTTTAAGTATATAGTACAGTAGTGTTAACTGCCATATATATCCCACAGCACGTTGTTGTGCAACAAATCCATAGAACATTTTCATCTTGTAAAACTAAATCTCTGTATCCATTGAACAATAACTCCCCATTCTCCCCTTCCACCAGCCCCTGGCAACCACTGTCCTGCTTTTTGTTTCTAAGAGTTTGACTACTTTATGTACTTTAAGTGGAATCATGCAGTATTTGTCTTTTTTTTGTGACTAGTTTGTTTTACCTAACCTAATGTCCTCAAAGTTCATCTGTGTTGTAGTATATGGCAGGATTTACTTCTTTTTTAAGGCTGAATTATATTCCATTGCATACATATAACACTTTTTTCTTTCTTTTTTTTTTTTGAGGAAGATCGAGCCCTTAGCTAACATCTGCTGCCAATCCTCCTTTTTTTTT
Source organism: Equus quagga (assembly GCF_021613505.1). Lineage (NCBI taxonomy): Eukaryota > Metazoa > Chordata > Mammalia > Perissodactyla > Equidae > Equus > Equus quagga. The sequence continues at coordinate 18,986,940 of NC_060280.1, forward strand.
CCTTTGCTGGAGAAGACTGGCCCTGAGCTAACATCCGTGCCCATCTTCCTCCACTTTATATGTGGGACGCCTGCCACAGCATGGCTTGCCAAGCAGTGTGTAGGTCCACACCCGGGATCTGAATTGGCAAACCCTGGGCCACCGAAGTGGAACATGTGAACTTAACCATTGTGCCACCAGGCCAGCCCCTATAGCATAGTTTCTTTATCCATTCATCTATTAATGGATGTTTCGGTTGCTTTTACCTCTTGACTGTTGTGAATAATGCTTCAGTGGACATGGGTGTACAAATATCTCTTTGAGACCCTGTTTCCAATTCTTTTGAATGTATACCCAGAAGTAGGATTGTTGGCTATGGTAATTCTACTTTTATTTTTTGAGGAGTCTCCATCCTGTTCTCCTTAAGGGCTGTACCATTTTACATTCCAACCAGCAGTGTGCATGGGTTCCAATTTGTTCCCTCCTCACTAATATTATTTTCTGGATTTTTGATAGTGACCATCCTAACTTGTGTGAGGTGATATCTCTTTGTGGTTTTGATTTGTAATTCCCCAATGATTAGTAATGTTGAGCATCTTTGAATATGATTGTTGGCCATTTGTATATCTTTGCAAAAGGTCTATTTAAGTCCTTGCTTTTTTTTTAAGATTGTTACCTGGGCTAACATCTATTGCCAATCTGTTTTTTTCTTTCTTTCTTCTTCTTCTCCCCAAAGCCCCCCAGTACATAGTTGTATATTCTAGTTGTGAGTGCCTCTGCTTGTGCTATGTGGGACACTGCCTCAGCATGGCCTGATGAGCAGTGCCACATCAGTGCCCAGGATCATAACTGGTGAAACCCTGGGCTGCTGAAGTGTAGCACGTTAACTTAACCACTTGGCCACTGGGCCAGCCCCCCTTGCCTATTTTTGAATTGGATTATTTGGGTTTTGTTGTTGAGTTGTAGGATTTCTTTATATATTCTGGATATTAACCTCTTATCATATATATGGTTTGCATATATTTTCTCCCATTCCTTAGGTTGAGTCCACTGTATTGATTGTTTCCTTTGCTGCCCAGTTTTTAGGTTTAGTCCCATTTGTTTATTTTTACTTTTATTGCCTGTGTTTTGATGTCATATCCGAGAAATCATTGTCAAATCTAATGTCACAAAGCTTTTCTCCTTTGTTTTCTTCTAGGAGTTTTACACTTTCCAGTCTTAGGTTTAGGTCTTTAATCCATTTCAAGTTAATTTTTGTATATGGTGTAAGGTAAGCATCCATCTTTATTCTTTTGCATGTGGGTATCCTGTTTTCCTAGCACCATTTGTTGAAGAGACTATTCTTTCTTCATTGCGTGACCTTGGCACCCTTGTTAAAGACTATTTGACCATATATGTGAGGGTTTATTTCTGGGCTCTCTGTTCTGTTCCATTGGTCTTTATGTAATTATGCCACTTTGGTTGTGCTGTCTTGATACTATATTTATTTATTTATTTACTGAGATATAATTGATATATAACATTGTCAGTTTAGGTGTACACATCAGTGACTCGACATTTGTATGTATTGCAAAATGTTCACTACAATAAGTCTATTTTCTTGTGAGAACTTTTAAGATTTATTGTCTTAGCAACTTTGAAATATGCAATACAGTATTATTAACTGTAGTCACTATCCTGTACGTTACATCCCCATGACTTATTTATTTTATAACTGGAAGTTTGTACCTTTTGATCCCCTTCACCCATTTCCCCCACTCACTGCTTCTGGCAGCCACCAGTCTGTTCTGTATATCTCTGAGCTTGGTTTATTTTTATTTTTTTAGATTCCATGTATAGGTGAGATCATATGGTATTTTTCTTTCTCTTTGTGACTTATTTCACTTAGCATGGTGCCCTCAAGGTTCATCCCAAGTTGTTGCAAATAGCAAGATTTCATTCTTTCTTATGGCTGAATAATATTCTATTATATATATATATACATACATACACACACACATGTATATGTGCTATGTGGGACACTGCCACATATATGTGTGTGTGTGTTTGTATGTATATATCTCACATTTTCTTTTATCCATTCGTTTGTCAATGGACACGTAGGTTGTTTCCCTATCTTGGCTACTGTAAATAATGCTGCAGTGATTGTGGGGGTGCATATTATCATTTCAAGTTAGTGTTTTCCTTTTCTTTGGATAAATATCTAGAAATGGGATTGCTGAATCAGATGCTTCTGTTTTTAATTTTTTTCAGGAACTGCCATACTGTTTTTCATAGCAGTGCCTGCACCAGTTTATATTCCCACCAGAGAGCACAAGGGTTTTACTTTTTCCTTTTCTCCACATCCTTGCCAACACTTATTATTTCTTGTCTTTTTGATAATAGCCATTCTAATAGGTGTGAGGTGATATCTCATTGTGGTTTTAATTTGCATTTCCCTAACAATTAGTGGTGTTGAGTACCTTTTCATGTACTTGTTGGCCATCTGTATATCTTCTTTGGAAAAATATGTATTCGGATCCTCTGCCCTTTTTTTTTTTTTCTTTTTTTTATTAATGTTATGATAGATTACAACCTTGTGAGATTTCGGTTGTACATTTTTGTTAGTCATGTTGTGGGTACACCACTTCCCCCTCTGTGCCCTCCCCCCACCCCCCCTTTTCCCTGGTAACCACCGATCAGATCTCCTTATCAATATACTAACTTCCACCTATGAGTGGAGTCATATAGAGTTCGTCTTTCTCTGACTGGCTTATTTCGCTTAACATAATACCCTCGAGGTCCATCCATGTTGTTGTGAATGGGCCAATTTTGTCTTTTTTATGGCTGAGTAGTATTCCATTGTGTATATATACCACATCTTCTTTATCCAATCATCAGTTTCTGGGCATGTAGGCTGGTTCCACGTCTTGGCTATCGTAAATAATGCTGCGATGAACATAGGGGTGCAACGGTCTCTTGAGATTTCTGATATCAGGTTCTTAGGATAGATGCCCAGTAGTGGGATGGCTGGGTCATAGGGTATTTCTATTTTTAACTTTTTGAGAAATCTCCATACTGTTTTCCATAGTGGCTGTACCAGTCTGCATTCCCACCAACAGTGTATGAGGGTTCCTCTTTCTCCACAACCTCTCCAACGTTTGTCACTCTTGGTTTTGGATGTTTTTGCCAATCTAACGGGTGTAAGGTGATATCTTAGTGTAGTTTTGATTTGCATTTCCCTGATGATTAGCGATGATGAACATCTTTTCATGTGTCTATTGGCCATATTGATATCTTCTTTTGAGAAATGTCTGTTCATGTCCTCTGCCCATTTTTTGATTGGGTTGTTTGTTTTTTTGTTGCTAATCTGTGTGAGTTCTTTGTATATTATGGAGATTAACCCTTTGTCAGATAAGTGGCTTGTAAATATTTTTTCCCAATTAGTGAGCTGTTTTTTTGTTTCAATCCTGTTTTCCCTTGCCTTGAAGAAGCTCTTTAGTCTGATGAAGTCCCATTTGTTTATTCTTTCTATTGTTTCCCTCAACTGAGGAGTTATAGTGTCTGAAAAGATTCTTTTGAAACTGATGTCAAAGAGTGTACTGCCTATATTCTCTTCCAAAAGACTTATTATCTCAGGCCTAATCTTTAGGTCTTTGATCCATTTTGAGTTTATTTTGGTGTGTGGTGAAAAAGAATGGTCAATTTTCAATCTTTTGCATGTAGCTGTCCAGTTTTCCCAGCACCATTTGTTGAAGAGACTTTCTTTTCTCCATTGTAGGCCCTCTGCTCCTTTGTCGAAGATTAGCTGTCCATAGATGTGTGGTTTTACCTCTGGGCTTTCAGTTCTGTTCCATTGATCTGTGGACCTGTTTTTGTACCAGTACCATGCTGTTTTGATCACTGTAGCTTTGTAGTATGTTTTGAAATCGGGGATTGTGATTCCGCCGGCTTTGTTTTTCTTGCTCAAGATTGCTTTAGCAATTCGTGGTCTTTTGTTCCCCCATATGAATTTTAGGATTGTTTGTTCAATTTCTGTGAAGAATGTTCTGGGGATTCTGATTGGGATAGCATTGAATCTGTATATTGCTTTAGGTAGTATGGACATTTTAACTATGTTTATTCTTCCAATCCATGTGCAAGGAATGTCTTTCCATCTCTTTATGTCATCGTCAATTTCTTTCAAGAAAGTCTTGTAGTTTTCATTGTATAGATCCTTCACTTCCTTGGTTAAGTTTATCCCAAGGTATTTTATTCTTTTCGTTGCGATTGTGAATGGGATAGAGTTCTTGAGTTCTTTTTCTGTTAGTTTATTGTTAGTGTATAGAAATGCTACTGATGTATGCACGTTAATTTTATACCCTGCTACTTTGCTGTAGTTGTTGATTGTTTCTAATAGTTTTTCTGTGGATTCTTTGGGGTTTTCTATGTATAAGATCATGTCGTCTGCAAACAACGAGAGTTTTACTTCTTCGTTACCTATTTGGATTCCTTTTATTTTTTTTTCCTGCCGAATTGCTCTGGCCAGCACCTCCAGTACTATGTTGAATAGGAGTGGTGAAAGTGGGCACCCTTGTCTTGTTCCTGTCCTCAGAGGGATGGCTTTCAGCTTTTGTCCATTGAGTATGATGTTGGCTGTGGGTCTATCATATATGGCCTTTATTATGTTGAGGTACTTTCCTTCTATACCCATTTTACTGAGGGTTTTTATCATAAATGGGTGTTGGATCTTGTCGAATGCTTTCTCTGCGTCTATTGAGATGATCATGTGGTTTTTGTTTTTCATTTTGTTGATGTAGTGTATCACGTTGATTGACTTGCGGATGTTGAACCATCCCTGTGTCCCTGGTATAAATCCCACTTGATCATGGTGTATAATCTTTTTGATGTATTGCTGTAATCGGTTTGCCAAAATTTTGTTGAGGATTTTTGCATCTATGTTCATCAGTGATATCGGCCTGTAGTTCTCTTTCTTTGTGTTGTCCTTGTCAGGTTTGGGGATCAGAGTGATGTTGGCTTCATAGAATGTGTTAGGGAGTTCTCCATCTTTCTCAATTTTCTGGAACAGTTTGAGGAGAATAGGTATTAAGTCTTTTTTGAATGTTTGGTAGAATTCTCCAGAGAAGCCATCTGGTCCTGGACTCTTATTTTTGGGGAGGTTTTTGATTACCGTTTCTATTTCCTTACTTTTGATTGGCCTATTCAGATTCTCCATTTCTTCCTGATTCAGTTTGGGGAGATCGTAGGAGTCTAGGAATTTGTTCATTTCTTCCAGGTTGTTCAATTTGTTGGCATATAGTTTTTCATAGTATTCTCTTATGATCTCTTGTATTTCATTGGTATCTGTTGTGATTTCTCCTCTCTCATTCCTAATTTTATTAATTTGCGATTTCTCTCTTCTTTTCTTGGTGAGTCTGGCTAGGGGTTTGTCAATTTTGTTAATTCTTTCGAAGAACCAACTCTTTGTTTCATTGATCCTTTCTATTGTCTTTTTTGTTTCAATATCGTTTATTTCTGCTCTTATTTTTATTATTTCCCTCCTTCTACTGACTCTGGGCTTTGTTTGTTCTTCTTTTTCTAGTTCTGTTAGGTGTCGTTTGAGATTGCTTACGTGAGCTTTTTCTTGTTTAGTGAGGTGAGCCTGTATTGCGATGAATTTCCCTCTTAGGACTGCTTTTGCTGCATCCCAAATGATTTGGTATGTCGTGTTCTCATTTTCATTAGTCTCCAGATAAAATTTGATTTCTTCTTTAATTTCTTCAATGATCCATTGTTTGTTGAGAAGCGTGTTGTTTAGTCTCCACATTTTTGCACCTTTCTCTGCTTTTTTCTTGTAGTTGATTTCTAGTTTAATAGCATTATGATCAGAAAAGATGCTTGATATTATTTCAACTCTCTTGTATTTATTGATGTTTGCTGTGGTTCCCAAAATATGGTCAATCCTTGAGAATGTTCCATGTGCACTTGAGAAGAATGTGTAACCTGCTGTTTTTGGATGAAGTGTTCTATATATATCTGTTAAGTCCATCTGGTCTAATTTTTCATTTAATTCTATTATTTCCTTGTTGATTTTCTGTCTGGATGTTCTGTCCATTGGTGTTAATGGTGTGTTGAGGTCCCCTACTATTATTGTATTGTTGTTGATGTCTTCTTTTAGTTCTATTAAGAGTTGCTTTACAAATTTTGGTGCTCCTGTGTTGGGCGCGTATATATTTATAAGTTTTATGTCTTCTTGGTGGAGAGTCCCTTTTATCATTATATACTGTCCCTCTTTATCTTTCTTTATCTGTTTTGCTTTGAAATCTACCTTGTCTGATATTAGTATAGCGACACCTGCTTTCTTTTGTTCATTATTAGCTTGGAGTATTGTTCTCCATCCCTTCACTCTGAGTCTGTGTTTGTCTTTGGGGCTGAGGTGTGTTTCCTGGGGGCAGCATATTGTTGGATCTTGTTCTTTGATCCATCCTGCCACTCTGTGTCTTTTGATTGGGGAGTTCAATCCATTTACATTTAGAGTGATTATTGAGATGTGGGGGCCTACCACTACCATTTTGTGTCTTGTTTCCGGTTTTCTTCAATTTCCTTTTTTTCTCATCCCATGGTTTAATCTGTTCTGATGTAGAGCTGCTACTCTCTGTTGTTGTCCTTCTACTTATCTCCTCTGCTCTTGGTTTTGTAGCCCCTTTCCTTTTTTGGATTTTTCAGGAATGAGGGTTTTCCTGAGGATTTCCTGAAGAGGAGGTTTTGTGGCAATGAACTCCCTTAATTTTTGTTTATCTGGGAAAGTTTTTATTTCTCCATCGTATTTGAAGGATATTTTCGCTGGGTAGAGAATTCTCGGCTGTAGATTTTTGTCCTTCAGATTTTTGAATATATCATTCCACTCTCTTCTAGCCTGTAAAGTTTCTGCTGAGAAATCTGCTGATAGCCTGATGGGGGTTCCTTTGTAGGTTAGTTTCTTTTGCCTGGCTGTCCTTAGTATTTTCTCCTTGTCGTTGACTTTTGCTAGCTTCACTACTATATGCCGTGGAGTTGGTCTTCTTGCATTGATAAAGTTTGGAGATATATTGGCTTCTGTCACCTGAAGATCCATCTCTCTCACCAGATTTGGGAAGTTCTCAGCCATTATTTCTTTGAATAGGCTTTCTGCCCCTTTCTCCTTCTCTTCTCCCTCTGGTATACCTATAATCCTTACGTTGCATCTCCTAATTGTGTCTGATAATTCTCGGAGAGTTTCTTCATTTCTTTTTAGTCTTGCTTCTCTCTCCTCCTCTGCCTGCAGCAATTCTATATTGCCATCTTCCAAATTGCTAATTCTTTCCTCCATATTATCGGCCCTACTGTTCAGAGCATCTAGATTTTTCTTAATCTCCTCTATTGTGTTCTTCATTTCCAATATTTCTGTTTGGTTCTTCTTTATCGTATCAAACTCTTTTGTGACATAGCTCCTGAACTCGTTGAGTTGTCGGTCAGAATTCTCTCTTAACTCAGTGAGTATTTTAATGATGGCTGTTTTGAAGTCATCATCATTTAGGTTATATATCTCATTGTCTTTGGGATTGTTTTCTGTGTATTTGTTACTTTCTTTCTGTTCTGGAGATTTAATGTATTTTTTCATATTGCTTGATGTTGTTGATTTGTGCCTCCGCATGGAGATAGAGTTTAGTTGCTCCTTTCACTTGTTTCAGCTGCTGCGGTGGGGGAGCAGCTATTTATACTGCACCAATCAGGAACCCTGTCCGCAGTTGCTAACTGGCCCTCCTCGTAGTCACAGTGGTCCTTTGGATTCCCTCCTCTGCCATGGGGGCCGTCACAGGGGGGCTTCAGGCTGCTGGTGCCTACTCTTGCAGCCCACCTAGATGTGCTCCCTCCTTGGGGTCTGCAACGGTGTTATGGGCTTTTCCAGCCGCCAGGGGTGGGATCACTTATATTTGTCACTCCGTTGCTGTCGGCACCCACAAAATCTCACTTGTCCTCTATGGGTCGCAGGAGAGCTATTGGCATCTTCTACAGTCTGTGGTTAGTTCACCTAGCTCTGCTGCTTTTGCCCTGGGGTCTTCCAGCCTTGTGGCTGCCAGCTGGGTGCTTTCTACTGCTGCTGTGCAGAGGCTTTCCCTAAGGCTGCTGTGAGCCTGTAGGGTTTCCCCCTAGGCTACGGAGCTGGGTCTCTGGAATTCCCCCCAGCCCCAGTCCTCTCCGAGATCTCCGGCAATCCCTAGCCCCACGGGGCGGGCAACGGCAGCTGAGGGTCGCCCCGCCCTCTGGGATTCTCTCCGGGACTCTCCCGGAGCCGTGAATGCTGGGCATGGCCCCTCTGCTAATGGCAGACAGAGAGTTTTGTTTGCTGCCCGGGCGGAACTCCGGAGCTTCCCCTCCGGGGCGCAGAGCCGGCCTTTGAAACTTCCCCCAGCCCCAGTCCTCTCCGAGGTCTCCGGCAATCCCTAGTCCCACGGGGCGGGCAACGGCAGCTGGGGGTCACCCCGCCCTCTGGGATTCTCTCCGGGACTTTCCCGGAGTTGAGAGCTGGGCGTGGCCCCTCCGCTAATGGCAGACAGACAGTTTTGTCTGCTGCCCACCTCTGCCCATTTTTTAATTGGGTTGTCTTTTTGCTGTTGAGTTGTATGAGTACTTTATATATTTCGGATGTTAACCTCTTATCAGATACATGATTTGCAAATATTTTCTCCCATTTGGTAAGTTGCCTTTGCATTTTCTTTCTTTGTTTTTTTTAAAGACTGGCATCTGAGCTAACATCTGTTGCCAATATCCTTTTTTCTCCTTCTTCTCCCTAAAGCCCCGCAGTACATAGTTGTGTATTATCGTTGTAGGTACCCCTGGTTGTGCTACGTGGGATGCCTCCTCAGCATGGCTTGATGAGCGGTGCCATGTCTCTGCCCAGGATCCAAACTGGCGAAACCCTGGGCCGCCAAAGCGGAGCATGCGAACTTAACCACTCGGCCATGGGGTTACAGCCCCTACATTTTCTTGATGGTTTCCTTTACTGTGCAGATGCTTTTTAGTTTGATGCAGTCCCACTTGTTTATTTTTGCGTTTGTTGCCTTTGCTTTTTGTGTTAAATCCCAAAAATTGTCGTCAAGAATGTTGTCAAGAAGTTTGCTGCCTCTGTTTTCTTCTAGGAGTTTTATGGTTTCAGGTTTTATGTTGAGGTCTGTAATTCATATAATTCATTTTGTGTATGGTATAAGATGGTGGTCCAGTTTCATTCTGTTGCATGTGACTGTTCAGTTTTCCCAGCACCACTTATTAAATAGGCTATCCTTTCTCCATCGTGTATTCTTGGCTCCTTTGTTGCAAATGAATTGACCATATATGTGTAGGTTTATTTCTGGGCTCTCTATTCTGTTCCCTTGATCTATGTATCTGTTTTTATGCCAGGACCATACTGTTTTGATAAATTCCAGCTTTGTTCTTATATTTCAAGATTGCTTTGGCTATTTGGGGTCTTTTGTGATTCCATACAAATTTTAGGATTATTGTGTTCTATTTCTGTGAAAAACGCCATTGGAATTTTGATAGGGAATGCATTCAATCTGTATATTGCTTTGGGTAGTATGGACATTTTCACAATATTAATTCTTTTAATCCATGAGCATGGAATATCTTACCATTTGTTTGTGTCGTCTTCAATATCTTTCATCAGTGTCTTATAATTTTCAGTGTACAGGTCTTTCGCTTCCTTGGTTAAATTTATTCCAAGGTATTTTATTCTTTTTGATGTAATTGTCAGTGGGATTGTTTTCTTAATTTTTCTTTTTGATAGTTCATTATTAGTGTGTAGAAACGCAACAGATTTTTGCATACTGATTTTGTATCCTGCAACTTTACTAAATTTATTGATTTGTCCTAATAGTTTTTTGGTGGAGTCTTTAGAGTTTTTTACATATAATGTCGTATTATCTGCAAATAGTGACAATTTTACTCCTTCCTCTTTGATTTGGATGCCTTCTATTTCTGTCCTTGCCTAATTGCTGTGGCTAGGGCTTCCAATACTAGGTTGAATAAAAGTGGGGAGAGTTGGTGTCTTTGAATTATTCTTGATCTTAGAGGAAACGTTTTCAGCTTTTCAACATTGAGTATGATGTTAGCTGTGGATTTGTCTTTATTTTTCTTTTTAAAGATTTTACTTTTTTCCTTTTTCTCCCCAAAGCCCTCCAGTACATAGTTGTAGATTCTTCGTTGTGGGTCGTTCTAGTTGTGGCATGTGGGACGCTGCCTCAGCGTGGTTTGATGAGCAGTGCCGTGTCCGCGCCCAGGATTTGAACCAACGAAACACTGGATCGCCTGCAGCAGAGCGCGCGAACTTAACCACTCGGCCACGGGGCCAGCCCCTGTGCGTTTGTCTTATATGGCCTTTTTTATGTTGAGGTATGTTTCTTCTATACCCACTTTGTTGAGAATTTTTATCAGAAATGGATGTTGAGGGGCTGGCCCCCTGGCCGAGTGGTTAAGTTCGCCCGCTCCGCTGCAGGTGGCTCAGTGTTTCGTCAGTTCGAATCCTGGGCATGGACATGGCACTGCTCGTCGGGCCACGCTGAGATGGCATCCCACATGCTACAACTAGAAGGACCCACAACTAAGAATATACAACTATGTACTGGGGGGCTTTGGGGAGAAAAAGGAAAAAAATAAAATTAAAAAAAACAAAAAAAAGAAATGGATGTTGAGCAGACCTTCTAGACCTTCGTCTTTTCCTGAATGTTTGTACTTTGTCCAATCTCTTCCTGTTTCCCCCCACATCTCAGCATTGTGCTGAGTGAAACAAGCCAGACAGAGAAGGCAGCTAAATACCCTTCAGTATTAATAGAGCTAAAGAAGCTTCTGCCTTTGCAAGTAATAATAATAAATTTAGTCTATTTGGTTTGTATATTTGCAATGTGTTAGCCAGTCAGAAAGTCCATACTTAGATTCACACAGTTATTCATGACTACTTTTATTGTATTAAATGTGGAATGAATATAAAGTTTGCTAAGTGTATACAGTCATGTGTCACTTAACGACAGGGATATGTTCTGAGAAATGTATCGTTAGGTGATTTCAACATTGTAAAAACGTCATAGCGTGTACTGATGGGGAACAAAGTTTGCCACCCCAAAATGTGTCTACTTAACATGAGGATTATTTTAGGCTAATTATTTTTAAGAAATAAAAGTCTCAAAGTTTTTCTTGTTACCGTCCCCCTCACTGCCTAAAAGAATTCAGATTAAAAAAACCTGTCTCAGGAAGCAAGCTATCACCTTAGCATAACATGAACTAGACAGGGAGGAACCTAGAAAAGTCTGTTTGTTGGGCTCCCCTCTCTGTTCTGCTTCTGTGTGCCCAAACACTTGTTTTCCAAATGTTTGCTTCTTTTCACCTATCTGTGAATTGCCTTATTTCCCTTTAAATTCCCTGACTCTCCCTATCCCCAACATCTTCTTTTGTCGTTAGCTGGGAGTGATATTTAAGCTGAGGGCTTTGGCTATTTTGGTGAGTTACTTGATTTTCCTGGGTTTCTTCCATGTATACATGTTAATAAACTTTTGTTTTTCTCCTATTAATCTGTCTCATGTTAATTTAATTCTTAGACCAGCTGGAAGAACCTACAAGGGTAGAGGAAAATTTCTTTCTCCCCTACAGTACTTACACAAACCTAGATGGTATAGCCTACTACACACCTAGGCTGTATGGTACTAATCTTATGGGACCACTGTTGAATTGTTACCACCCAAGGAGGGGTCGTCTGCTTGCTGCAAGATACCCCAATAGTCAGGAGGCAGGGTGGTAGGAGAGAAAGGACTTTATTACAGCTCGCTAGCAAGAGGGAAGATGGCCAACTCATGTCTGAAAGAACCATCTCACAGAACAAAGACTACAGGCCAGTTATATATGGGGCTATTCTCCAGGTGGGGGTGGTGGCTGATCTCTGGGTGGGGACAGACATCTGGTCCCAGTTCCTGATAGTCCTTTGTTTGGAATGAAGCAACAGCCCTATCCCCTGATCTTTTAGTTGTCATTGATGATGGCTATCAGCATAGGCTCTCTGCCTGGGGGTCATCACATTCCTAAGGAACTCAAAAGAACAAAGTTATCATCTTAAAGCAGCTGGGAAGGACCACAAAATCTACAGAGCATGTCTGGGCTAGTTAGAGGTCATTTAAAGTTACAATATGGTTTCCTTTCTATAATATGGCTTGCCTTATGTTAACCTTGTGTTGAGCCAGTATCAGTATATGTGGTCTTCCATTGTCTGAAACGTTTTTATACAGCACATCACTGTAAATCATCTAAAATAAAAAGTCGCTGTGAGATGTCATCATGCATGCATCACGCGCTTTTAGACAACTTTGAATTTCTTTTTAAAACATGAAAGAACGTCTGCTTTTAAGATTTTTCTTTTGGATATTCATTACTTGTTATTTTATTTGGGTTTTCAAAAGCTTACAGTTCTCATCATTGTACTTAAATGATGCTGCTCTTTTGTCAAAATAGAGAAAAGAAATATCCCTATTCCAAAATGTGGAATTTTTCAGTTTTTCTGTTCCTGGTTTTGTTAGACTCATCACCTGATTTCCAAACAATATTGTTTTCTTTCCTAATCTTTGCTCTGTTGTTATACTGTGCTTACATCTGCCCTTTTAGTTGCCTTTCAAGAACCTCAATTCAAGTCCTAAATATTGTCACAGCATGTTTTATCTTTCTCACCTTGGCACCTAATACAAGGCCTGGCATAGTGTTATTGTTGAATAAACACATTACTGTAGTAGTCTACTTGTCAGGTTTTCTGGATTTGTCCTCTTATCATTCTGCCTAGTTTTGGAGACCACAAAAACTGGTAGCTTATATTAAAACTCCAGTTATGATCATTTCTTTTAGTCCTTCTGACTAAATCTCGTTTTTATGTGATTGTTTCCAGACCCTTCTCCAGTTTGAAAGAACTTAATCTACCAGGGTGCTTCTTACAGTGTCTTCTAATTTGGACTCTTCAGTGAAAAGGAGTACAGACCCGTTCTAGCTTACGAGGGCGGAAGATCGTGAGAATGCCTCAGAAGTTTGATGACAGATGCTGCAGTGCTGCGAGTTTACTGGGCTTAGAACTTAGACAGCTGCACAGCCTTCCTCTGGGGCATCTCTGCTTCTTTCTACATGTCTGTACTGTTAACCTGTTTCTACGGCAAGTCTCTACCTAGAGTTTCTGCTGTTCCATAAGTGGTTTTACACATTACCCGCTCTGGTTGTCTGAGGTTTCTTTACATCATAGCGAGTCTTGATACATCTTTTTGGCTGCTTTAGTCTCTCATTTTCTTCTGTGTAAAATTCCCCAGCAGAGGACTTTGATTTGTCTAGGATACTTTTTACAGCCAGTCACTCTGGTCATAAGTTGCTTATCAGTTTATAGATGCCCTTGCCCACCTAATAGTCCCATTTATTTATTCAATGAGTATTTTATCATCTAAAATATACCAGGAATTGTAGTATATATTTGGTGTATCTAGTATATACCAGGATTTGTGGTATGTAAGTGCCTGGGATATATCAGTAAACAAAGCAGGCCGAAAAATAATTGTTTTCATTCTAGTCAGGTCAGACAGACAGGTAACAGTAAATGTAATAACCAAATGAATGATTTGGTAATTTCCCTCTGGCTAATGAGAGGAATGGTAGGATTGTTTGCCCCTGAACCTGACTGCTGTCCTTCCTTGAACTGTGGGTGATGCCATTTTCAGTAGTAGGAGATGTGAGCAGATGGACAGCATAAAACTAGTATAGATAACCTCTGATATATTTGTTTAGATAAACATATCATAGAAGAAGATTTAGTGGATTATGTATTAGAGTAGCATTTCTCAAAGTTCAGAGCCTGTGTTAAACCAAGCAGTATATACTTTGTACATCTATACGCTGAGCACACACAGAAGGCACTCACATAATTTTTGCCAATTGCTGCAATCAGTAAATATCAAGCATCCTGTTTTGGGTAGAGCAGAGTGTTAAATTTCTCCACCTGATTAACCTCTACTCATTCTTCAGTTCTTCTGCAGAGTACTTCTTCCTCATATCTACTGGCAACTCCACACCAAAGCATACTGGTTAGCAACCCCGGAGAATACTGTTTGACTCTTCTGGGGTCATTGGCCAAGGCTAGAGCAGTCACTTTGGCAGGGGCCTGATGGATGGTTGGATCATCCTAGGTCACTTGCTAATCCTTATGCTTGCGCTGGGTAGCCTGACAGCCCTACCAAGACCCAAGGGAAAGTGAGTTACCAAACATAAAGGAGGGAAAAGGATGCCTGACCAGGCCAGTATTTCCTCACCCTTCCTAAATTTGTTTTGGGCAGTTTGTCTAGCATATATATATATTTCAAAGATAGACATTTGCACATATACTGGTGTCCTGCTGACAGTCCCCTTTTTTATATCTGAACTCCATTTGGTCATCATATTTCTTGATTTTGTGATGGGGTGGGAGAGTAGGGGCTGGGAGGAAAAACGTGAGGGCACTGACTAATAACCACCCCCTCCTTTTCCAAATTTAGCTAAGTACAATGCAGTGGACAATCACAATTTTGTCTGCCTACCACCTCTCCTTTCTAGGAAGTAGTCCCCTTTCTTTTGAGGAATTTCTCCCCCTCCCTACCCAGTCACCCAGCCTCATTTAATATGTAGTACAGATAGGAGCTGCTACTCGGATTGACATGACCTACTTCACCTCTGGACATAAGGGTCAGTCCACGTGTAGACATCTAACTCTAAAAAAGTCTTACCTCACTGTAACTTGCTTTTCAGTGCAAAATATCATCTTCTCAGCATTCTTTTCCTTTTTTTTTTTTTGAGGAGGATTAGCCCTGAGCTAACTGCTGCCAATCCTCCTCTTTTTGCTGAGGAAGACTGGCCCTGAGCGAACATCCATGCCCATCTTCCTCTGCTTTATATGTGGGATGCCTACTACAGCATGGTGTGCCAAGTGGTGCCATGTCTGCACCCGGAATCTGAACTGGGAAACCCCGGGCCGCCGAAGCGGAATGTGTGCACTTAACCACTGTGCCACCAGGCCGGCCCCTCAGCATTCTTAAATACGACCAGTACAGTCTTTAAGAATGGTTATCGGATAGAATAGATAAACTTGGAAAATAAGTTTAAACATTCAGACTGAACACTTAAAAATAAGGAAACAAGAATCAGAAAATGTTTGTTTACTTTTTAAAAGTAGGATACTTTCAGAAGTTCCACAAAAGCTGTTAGCTGCAGCAATTTATGTATTTTATATTTGGAACCAAGTTATTGTAGCTCTTTCCACATTTTATTTGCATTGGAGTAATCACTTTACCATTTTTATTTTTGCCGCTTTCTAACCTAATTTTCACTTTCAAATAGCGTTATCATCTAACTGAAAGTCTTATCACTCATGAATCATTTCTCTGTGCATTTATAAATGTTATGTCAGCGTTTCAAACTAAGTTTTCATGTTATTGAAACACTGCTTATCATTGTGAAGTCAGTAAATAATATGTTGCTTCTAAAGAACTTTTGAAAGTTATGCTCCTGCCTAAGAGAAATTTTTCATCTCTCAAATTGGTGGTAATTAAAACAAACAAATTTTTAAAATAACAATTGTTGGTAAAGATGTAGTGACAATGCCAGTCTCATTCTTACACACAGAATGTAAAAAAACTGTTAAATGTTTTCTGGTGGGCCCTTTGGCTTTGTGTGAGTCTTTAAAATTTTGATACTCTTTGACCCAGTAGTTATATATCTAAGAATTTCTCTTAAGAAAAGTGAGATGAGGATAAAGATTTACATAGAAAGATGCTTTTTTATAGCATTATTTATAATAGTGAGAAACTAGAAAATGTACTTACAGGATTAAAGACCATTGTAAAATATTGCTAATAAACCAATATATAAAGTTAAATTTAGTATGATCTTAGTTCTGTAGGAAAAAATACATGCGTACAAAAAAGCCTAGGATAAAATAGTCCAAAATGTTAACAGTAATTGTCTGCAGGTGTGGGATTATCGATGCTTTTTTCTTTTTTTTTTTAAGATTGGCACCTGAGCTAACAACTGTTGCCAATCTTTTTTTTTTTCTGCGTTTTCTCCCCAAATCCCCCAAGTACATAGTTGTATATATTAGTTGTAGGTCCCTCTGGTTGTGGCATGTGGGATGCCACCTCAACATGGCCTGACCAACAGTGCCATGTCCGTGCCCAGGATCTGAACCGGCAAAACCCTGGGCCGCCGAAGCAGACTGGGCGAACTTAAGCAGTTGGCCATGGGGCCAGCCCCTGATTTCTTCTTTATATTTTTATGTATTTAAAAAATTTTCTGCAGTTAGCTTTTATTATTTTTATAATTAGTAAAAATGAATATGATAAAATATTTTTTGAACCATAATACATTAGGTATGACTTTCAGAACTGAAGAAACAATTTAGGGACACCTGGTTAAATATGATGAGATAAATAACATACATTTATCTCTGTTTAAAAAGACAGGGAGATGTAATCTTAAAACAGTTTCTTTCAATATTAATAAATTTATTAAAATAAACATTTAACTCATTATGAACTAAGTGTCCAGCATTCAGATACAGGCTGCTTGGGGATACAAAGATGTTACTGAAAGAAAGAAAAAGCCTGCTGTCATTAGTTTTAGAAGGTTTTCCTTGATTGCCTCTGCTAGGTTAGGTTCCCTTCTATCATTGTACTTACCATTATATACTGAAATTATCAGTTCATTTGTCTGTTTCTTATTAGATGGTGAGTTCCTTGAGGATAGGGGCCCTGTCTTTTTCATTTGTGTGTCTCTAGTACCTAGCAATTTGTTGAATTAACTCTGCTTGGGATGTCAGAGGTGGTGATACTTGAGGTAGATTTTGAAAAATGAGTGCCTGTCATAAACTACTTTTAGTTTAGTTTACTTTTAATGAAACCCTTCATTCCCCTATAATGAAGGATATATGAGGAGTTACTTTATTGCAGCAACTGTTCATTTTAATTGAGAATGTTTTTATTTTATTTTGCCTTTTTCAAAAGTGACCTTAGTTTTAGAACACAGACTAGTTGGTCAGTAAAACAACTTTAACTTTCCATTTGTCTTTTAAAGGTAAAAATTTGGCCATAAAGTGATTGAAGGTTAGGTGAAGGGCAAAGGGGAAATTGAATTCACAGGGATGAGGGTGAGAGATGATAGTGGATGATTTTTTAAAATGTGTATTAACAAACTGAATCAGGTGTTAAAGGCTTTCTTAAGTTACATGTACAAATAATCAGAATGATGTTGCTTTCACTTCAAAGTGAGCTGGGACAACATGCAGCATATGCAAGCGCATGAAGCTCTTTAAAAAGTATGGCAAAAATCAATTTAGATCTAACATGTTTTTCATCCTCAAGTTATTCACAGATTACATCCTGATTTTCAATTGTAAGTTGATCATTCTTTAGTATCATAGGATAATTTTATAACAACAATGATACAGACCAGTGATTTTCAACCAGGAACAGTTTTGCCCCTGCCGGAATAACATTTGGCAATGTCTGGAGACATTTTGGTTGTAACAACTTGACGATGGTGGGGTGCTACTAGCATGTAGTGGGTTGAGCTAACGATTGTTGCTAATCAAGCTACAATGCACAGGACAACCCCCCTCTCACCTCCCAACAAAGCACAAAGAATTGTCCAGCCCAAAATGTCAATAGTGCTGATGTTGAAAAACCTTGCATATACAATGGTCAACTTCCGAGGCCACTCTAAAAAGTCTTTATTTTACCTGTAACAGTGCTTATAATCCTTAACTGAAGCTTAGTACTAACATTTGTCACTTAAAATATTACTTTGACTCCATAGAAAAGTTCTTTTTAAGTTTTAACTTGAGATAATGAGAAGATTGCTTTCTTTATTGGGAACAAAGGACAGTTACTCCCATGGTGTGTTAGAGACTAGATTTCAGTGCCTCTGTCTGTTTTTCTTAGCTTTTCATATTGTCACTCTTTTCAGAGTCTGTAGGATGGGGATTGCCTGTCGTTTTGGTGTTATGTTTAAAAGGTAAATACTTTCATGCCTTTTAAAACTTGAAAATGTTTAGTCAGTATGTCAATTTATTCAACAAATACTCATTTAGAAATAAGTATTAATATAGTGAGTATTCAGGTTTTTTAGTACTGTATAACCAGTTCACTTTGATTTTATTAATAGGGTCAGGAGCAGGTCTGGGGAAAATAATCCAGAGATTTCCACTGAAGGACTGGGATGATACACCTTTTCCACAGGGAATTGAATTGGTAAGTTGGTGTTGCATTATTGTGCTTTTAGAGTGGTATTTTTCTTTTTATGTTATGTTTATGGTTATATTTATGTTATAGTTACTGTTAAATAATTTTGTGATTTAACTATAACGTTACTAGAAATAATGTCCTCCCAAGTACAGTAATCTTTGAATATATTGATTCTAGAAGGTCTGTTTTGCTCTTCTGTTTCCCACTTAATCTTCTCTCTAATATTAAAGATGAAATTGATGATCTTTATGTACTTGGAAGATGAAAAATTCCTCTAATTCTTTAGTCAAGATCTTAGCCTAGTAGCTTCAGTGATAGTGTGTCACTAAAGAAATATTAGATTTTTTTCTGAAAATTTTCAGGTTATTGTATTAGTGAAAACTAAACCAAAAACAGTCAAAGTGATGAGTCATGGTTTGACTTTGGTCTTAAAATCACAAATCTGAATTCTTTGTCGTTAGCTGTAGGATCTGTAGGACACTTTGTAATAGTGCAATTCAACTGCTTTATTTTTGTCAGTCATTTCAAAGGAATTTAATGGTTGAGCATAGTTTGTGATGGCCTGGACATTGTATCTGTTGGTGGATTGATGATGGTAAAATGAGGGACTGGAAAGATGATCACTAAAGTATTTTGCAATATGACTATAAAGTTTGGTTCTCAAACATACTAGTGTGTGCGTGAGTGTGTGTGTATATTTATTTATATTGTGTGTGTGTATATACATCCACACATATGAGAAGTGTTGTTCAAAGCAGTTCTCATGGAGAGAACATTTGGTCTAATATGATAGTGAAGAGTGCAGGCTCTGGAGGAGGCTTCCTGGGTCGCAGTCCCAGCTCCGTGGTATGACTTTTGACAAGTTACTTAACTTCTTTGAGCTGCAGAGTCCGTCTGTACAATGAGGATAATGACAATACTAATCTCATGGGGTTGTTGTAAAGATAAAATGGGGAAAAAAATACATGTAAAATGCTTAGCTCCATGTCTTCCACAGGATAAGTTCTCAATAAATGAGATAGCTAGTTGATTATTCTTATTGTCGTTGTTGCTGTTCAACATCTTGCAGCACCTCCCCCAGAGGAGGAATTGTTCATTCTTTTATTAGCATGGATCAGAAATATCCATTAGGAATAAAACTGATGTTGAAAATTGTGAATTTTCTCACTCTAGCTAATAACTATTGATTTCTGCTTCTCTGAGAATAAAAGATACATTGCAGAATGCTTAATTTTAATTGCTATAATCCAGCTGTGTAAGGAAGACTGTGGGTTCTGTAGACCCACAGGGAAGGTAAATTTTGAATTTTGGTATTAAAAATGGGAGAAGTCAGCCACTATGGAAAACAGTATGGAGATTTCTCAAAAAGTTAAAAATAGAAATACCTTATGACCCAGCCATCCCACTACTGGGCATCTATCCTAACAACCTGAAATCAGAAATCCCAAGAGTCCTTTGCACCCCTATGTTCATCGCAGCATTATTTACAATAGCCAAGACGTGGAACCAACCTAAATGCCCAGAAACTGATGATTGGATAAAGAAGATATGGTATATATACACAATGGAATACTACTCAGCCATAAAAAAGGACAAAATTGGTCCATTTGCAGCAACATGGATGAACCTCGAGGGTATTATGTTAAGCAAAATAAGCCAGACAGAGAAAGACGAACTCTATATGACTCCACTCATAGGTGGAAGATAACATATAGACAAGGAGAACTGATCGGTGGTTACCAGGGAAAAGGAGGGGTGTGGGGAGGGCACAAAGGGGGAAGTGGTGTACCCACAACAAGACTAACAATAATGTACAACTGAAATCTCACAAGGCTGTAACCTATCGTAATCTTAATA
Source organism: Equus quagga (assembly GCF_021613505.1). Lineage (NCBI taxonomy): Eukaryota > Metazoa > Chordata > Mammalia > Perissodactyla > Equidae > Equus > Equus quagga. Next base: position 19,007,027 of record NC_060280.1, read on the forward strand.
AAAAAAAAAAAATGGGAGAAGAATGCGAGGATCCAAGAAAAGTAACTTTTTGGAGAGCCTTTGGATTCCTTTCTCTTCTCCCCCACATACCTGCAAGTACTAGTAATTGGCCTTATGGTGTGAATACACAGCTATTTGTACTATTAAAGCCTTTAAACCCTGTTTCAGCGTCCTTTTAGTGTTGAATGAAGGAGGACGATTTTGGTGCTGGGGACATTGTAGAACTTTTTGTGAACTCCTGTCTTCCCTCCCATCAGAGTGTGGAGGGATGTAAACTGTAGCAATTTGACAATAGGAACAGTGAACCACCTTCATAATTTCAAGAACAACAGAGGTTATTGGCGCAGGGAGAGATCATGATTTGGCACCAGCTGTTTAGCCGTGACTGAAAAGGGATAAGGTTTGTGATTTGAAAGCCAAGGGCTTAGATACTGTGATGCCTCTGATGTTTTTCCAATAGTGAAGGAGAAACACATAGTGATTTTACTACTTAGTGAATGGTTTATTTTCTTTGTTTGACAACATTCCCATGTTCAAGTGCTGACATGTCTCTCCAATAACATGTAGAGTCAAGTGCTGCTCAATTAGTAAAATGGAGGTGCCAAGAGGTAGACAGAATTTTTCCTCACCTAAGATTTTCCTAGATGAGTTTTTGACGGATTCTGAGCAAAACATTTCAAGATTTTTTGAGCTAGATTAATGTGTAAAGAATATATCTGTGGGATTATGTTGGAAATTTTCTTTTCCTTTAACTTTTCTGTAATTGATAGCAGTTTTGATCCTCTAATGTCTATTGTGCTTTGTCAAATACAAAATAAATTTGTTTATCTAACATCTATCAAAGCCCATTTTTTAAACATAATAGTATCATTAATTGTTAAATTTTTGTTGTCTTTTTATTATTGATTGCTTTGTGCTATATTTCATGTATTAGAGATGTGCAAGTATCGTGCATATGAACAGCAATAACTTGGGTAACTGTGAAATACTGTGTAATCTAGAGTAACTCCTGTAGCTTCGAGACCAGAGATAGGCCTAATAAGATTTTAGTCTAATTGAAGGTGATCTGGCCCAGTCCCTAAGTGGTTTGTTGATTCCAGAGTGGTAGTGACCCTTTTCTGTTGATTTACAGGGAAAAAACATCTAACTCCTTCTAAGGTAGTGGAACGACCTTTAGCATATAATGTTAATGTAATAGGTAACAGTTGTATAGGCTTGATAGGCTAGGATGAACTCACATAAATTGGATGATTGGTGGTAGTGTATCTTATTTGCAGATAAGTAAACTGAGGATTAGGAAGTTTACACAATTTCAGAAAGGTCTAATAGCTAAAATGCAGTAGAGCTAGGATTCAAACCCAGGTCTTTTGACTCTTTTTTTTTTTTTTGAGGAAGATCAGCCCTGAACTAACATCTGCTGCCAATCCTCCTCTTTTTGCTGAGGAAGACTGGCCCTGAGCTAACATCCGTGCTCATCTTCCTCTACTTTATCTGTGGGACACCTACCGCAGCGTGGCTTGCCAAGCAGTGCCTTGTCTGCCCCCAGGATCTGAACTGGTAAACCCTGGGCCACCGAAGCAGAACGTGCACACTTAACTGCTGCGCCACTGGGCTGGCCCCTTAACTCTTAGTCTCAGCCAAGATCTGAGAACATTCTGAGAGTGACACTTTTAAGCTATGGTTATCATTTGTATTTTAGTGCAAATGCAGGATCTGAAAACGGAGTTCTATAATTTGGAAGCACTGAGGTTCAGAAATATTAAAAGAATGCTGTGTTATTGAATAGAAACCAACTTTACGTATTTATTTTATGTGAGGGCAAATCTGGCTTTAGAGCATAATATTATATTGAAATTACTTTCTGTTGGTCATGTCTCCTTCCCAGGCAGCATATATTTGATGTATTTAATTTCTAAATGAAAGATAATTGTATTCATCCTAAAGACTAAACTTTATGACTTGTAGGAAAGGATTTTAGGCATTCATTCACTAATAAGTCAAATCCAAAATTTAATTTAGAGGATGCTGAATTTATTCTTTCTGTTTTTATGTAAAGAAATTGCCTTCCTTTTTTTTATTCTATTGAAAAATGCTGAACTTTAATTTGGATGGATTTTAAAAATAAAAATATGAAAATAAGCTAAACCAAACATAATGACTGCTTTTCCAATTCTGGGATATTTTTATGTTTTTCTTGTGCTTTTTAGGCATACATGGAAACCACAGACAGTCATATAAATAAAGTTTCAGTTAATTTTAGTGACAATATTTCAAAGAAAGTTTAAGAATTGTTTTGCAGAGGCATTCTATGGCTAACAGTCTATTTCTGATTATGGGAACAAATGTTTTTATTGGCTAGATTTTGGACATGAGCAAAATAGTATTGTTTTGGCACTAGCTCTTTTTAAAGATGCTCTGTCTCAGAAGTGAATCTTTTTTATATCATAATTCAAGAAATGTGCCGTAATCTTTTCTAGGGAACCTGCACTGAGGCATTTGTAGATCCGTCTAATTCTTTTAGAAGACTTAAAGTGCTGTGATAAAAAAATGTTGTGGCTTGAGTAAAAGAGGAATAAACATTTAGTTAGAATTTCTAAATTTGAGGTTCTTAAGAAATTAATACTTTTATTTAAATTGTAGACTACTGATTTGACCATCTTCAATATGAATCCAGTTTTCTATAATTATAAGTGTAGATTGGGGAGAAGAGGAAAAAAAATCTTATATTCAACATTCTGCAGTTTTAGTATAGGAGAAGTAGCCATAATATGGGATGCTATTTGAGGGCAGAGAAGTAAGTCTAATGCTTTAATTCTTTACGCTATTTAGAATGTCTTGAATACAACCATCTGACCTAGCTATAAATACCGTTTGGTCAGGAAACTGAGTGTAGAAAGGATGGTAGAGAATTTTCTCCCCTCTTTGTAGAGGAATATTCAGGAAAGGAGAATGAGAAAGGTAGTGAACATATTGGATGACAGAATCAGGGTTCACAAAGATTTTAAAAGGCTGGAGTTACAGGTCCTTTATCTAAGAAGATGAAATATACTAGCTAGAAATGTAGGTTCCTGCATGTGAGTATAAAAAGCCAGCTGTGTAAGTAATTATTTAGAATAAAGATAGGCAAGGTAATTTGCCAGCTAGAAAGATTTGAGAAATATAAGAATACAGCTAAAAATAAATATATAATTATAAAAGATACCTATGGAAGATAATATGGGTAACATCTAACGCCTCTGTACTGAGGTAGGGTGCTTGGTGATGAATTCAGTTTTAAAGATGGTTAAAGGACGTGTGGAAGGACTCTTGATTTTGCGTAGAGCTGAGGCTGAACATATAAGAATACTGCTATGAAGTATGAAGATGTGGCTTTTAAAACATACTAAGTACAACAAAAAGGACTTTTTAAGTTATGTTCACACCAAAGCAAGTGGATATAGATGGGATTTAAGCTGGAAAGTGGTGGTTTGAGCTCATGTTTTTGTTTCCTACTCCATACAGTTGTCCCTTTGAAGTAATAAAACCACATGGCAGGTTGGAACCTGCTGGAGTCTAGAGGGTGCATCTGAGATAGTAGATTCTCTCAACATCTCTGAGATGGAGTATCATCAATCTTGGTGTTATTCTTCTCACGTTCCTCCGTGCTCACCAAAGTCGTTTGTTATCCTGTGTCTTTCAGTTAATTACACTTCTGCTTATTTTGCTAATGCATTGAAAGCCTCAGTTGTGCTAGAGAATCTTCACCTACCAGTCTCCATGGTCTCCTCCTTAAGCACTGCTTTCAGAACCATCTTAGACAAGTTTGCTTGCCATGCTGGAGTTCTGCTACATCTGATGCTTTGAGGTGGTAAAGAACTTCCTGAGGAAGATGTAGAACTACACAGCCTAACCTACTGCAAATTCGTGCTGTTTGCAAGTAGCCTGGCCCCCTTTACCACGTGGAAGACTGCTACTCATCTCTCATGTAATTGTCTATCACCTCACTGCTATGGGTTGTTCTACGCTTCTTAACTTCTAGTTCCTTTTTCTACTCTTTCATTTATCCCAAGTATCCTTAATATCAGTTAAAAAAATCTTTTCTCGACTGTATCTCTTTTATCTATTATCCTATTTCTTCTTCATTATAAAATGTTCCAAATGATCCTTTTTCATTTGCTATCTCCATTTCTTTAAGGGTCTAGTGTGGTACAGTGGAAAGAAATGGTATCTAGAATTTTAAAACCTTGAGCAAAGTTAACTTACCCATTCTGATAATATTACTTTTCTTATAGGATGATTATCAGGTGATTATTAATATTTTAATAAACTATAGTGTTGATTTCTTGCTATCCACTCTCATCTCATACACCCATCTCACCCACATCTCAGGTTTATTCTGAAGTATAGTTTATTTCCTTCCCATTCCGAAGTTGCAAAGTTGATGTTTATTAATATTTTCTGAATTCATTAATGTAATATTAGCTATTATAATAGCTCTGTAGATGAACCTTAGTGGCTAGCATGATAGGAGTTCTTTTCTTCTTACTTGCATAAAGTCTAATTAGTGGCAGTGGGGTTTGCCGTCTTCAAAGTGTGCTTCTCATGGTCATCTTGGGCATCAATATTCAGTTGACAGAGTAGTAAGAGAAAGCATGTAGGATAGTAAAGATGGGTTTTATGGGGTAGGGCTGGGAGGCTGTATACATCACTTCTGTTTTATTCCGTTTATCAGGAGTTAGTTGTATAGCCACAGTTAACTGTAAGAGGAATTTGGCAAATAAAGCCTAGATGCGTGCCTAGGAGAAGAGTGCAGCAGATTTAGTGAACAACTACCTTTCCTCTGCCACAGTATTCTTGCTGACTTCAAAGATCCTTTCCTTTATCTTAATTCTTCTTGACCACTTTATTTTTAGACATCACTAATTCAGTCTTTGTAGTATAATGAAAAATGAATATTTAGTCTTTGTCTCAATTCCTGGCACAGAGCTCCTGAAACCTTTGGAATTTACTATCTCTTGTTTGCTAATGGGAAGGTTTATGGGTTTAGGGGGCCTAGATAGCTTCAGGGAGGGGCCTGGTCTGCCAGAGGAACCAACCATGTGATTAGAGGATTGGAAATTCCAGCATCACAGGGAGGGAAAGGGGCCGGAGATTGAGTTCAGTCACCAACTGCCTACCTAATGAAACTTCCACAAAACCAGTAAACAAAGGGTTTGGAGATCTGAGTTGGTGAACACACTGATGAGCTGGGAAGGTAGTGTGCTTGGAGAAGACATGGAGGCTCTGTGCCACTCCCTCCCTCCATACCTTGCCTTATACATCTCTTCCATTTGGCTGTTCCTGAGGTGTATCTTTTATAATAGACTGGTAAATGTAAGTAAAGTGTTTTCCTGAGTTCTTCTAGTGAATTATTGAACCTGAGGGAGGTGGTCATTTGAACCCCTGCATTTGTAGCCAGCAGGCAGAACTATGGATAGCCTGGGTACCCTGTTTGCAGCCAGCATCTGAAGTGAGGGCAGTCTTGTGTGGCTGAGCCCTGAGCTCTTGACCTATGGTGTCTGTGCTAACTCTGGGTAGTTGGTGTCAGAATTGAATTGAATTGTTGGACGCCCAGTTGGCGTTGGAAAAACACCCACACATTTGGTGTCACAGAAAATACAACATGGTATTCTTCATGCTAATTTTCTCCTAATTTCAGCTCCAGTTAGTTTTCTTCCATTTCTTCCTGTTTTTGTGGTCCCCTTACTACAGATTTTTCTGTAAGATTCCGTTTTGGTTCTTTGGGTGTTTTGTTTTCTCCGGAAAGTGATGGTAGCACTTTTCTGTGAGTCTTTTGTACTTGAACCTGAATCATGCCTTTGATTATCCTTTTCTGCAATTGCTGTAATCTAACTATATTGCCTACACGTCTCAGACAGAGCTAATACATATTTTGGTATCTTTTTCTAATACCAACTTTCTAATGTGGGGTGAGTTCTGGTAACAAATATCCTGGAAGGTTTAATCGGAGGTAGTGCTTGCCTAATTTCATTTCTAGCAGTTTGTCCTGTAGCTAAACAGACACTAGGATAAATGTTTATTATTCAGACCCAAATGCTTTTGAGAGTGAAAGATAGTAAATTAGAAAACGTGCATAAACTGGTACTATCCTGAACAAACTGATCTGTATAGTTACTTATACATATACATGTAAAAGGGTTTTCATAGCGGAAGATTAGAAACTACCTAAACATCCATCAATAGGAGACTGAATTTGTGGTGCCACAGTCATTCATCAGAATATGTGTTAAAATGTATGAGATAGAAAAAGATGTACAAATGGCTAACAAGCACATGAAAAGATGCTAACATCAGTAATTATTAGGAAAATGCAAATCAAAACCACAGTGAGATACCACTTCACACCTAATTACCATGGCTACTATAAAAAAAATAACAAGTATTGGCAAGGATGTAGAGAAATTGCAGTCCTGTGCACTGTTGATGGAAATGTAAAATGGTGTAGCTGCTATGGAAAACCATATGGCAGTTCCTCAAAAAATTGAAAATAGAATTACTGTATGATCCAGAAGTTTCACTTCTGGGCATATACCCGAAAGAACTGAAAGCAGGGACTCGAACACGTATTTGTACACACCTGTCCATAGTGGCATTATTCACAATAGCCAAAATATGGAAACACCCCAAGGGTCCATTGACAGATAAATGGATAAACAAAATGTGGTATATACATGCAGTGGAATATTATTCAGCCTTAAAAAGGAAGGACATTCTGACATAGGCTACAGCATGGATGAACCTTGAGGACATTATGCTAAGTGAAATAAGCCAGTTACAAAAAGACAAACACTTTATGATTCCACTTATATGAGGTACCTAGAGTAGCCACATTCATAGAGACAGAAAGTAGAATGCTGGTTGACAGGGGCCAGGGGGAGGGAGGAATGGGGAGTTGTTTAATAGGTATAGATTTTCAGTTTTGCAAGATGAAAAGTGTTCTGGAGATTGGTTGCAGGACAATGTGAGTGTACTTAACACTACACTTAAACTGTACACTTAAAAATGGTGAAGAAGATAAATTTTATGTATATTTTACTACTACTAAAATTTTTTAGAGAAGTATGAGATACAGCTTTATGCAGTATCTAAGACATATTGTATAACAGATAGCCAAAACAGTTTTGAGGAAAAAGAACACAGTTGGAGGACTTGCACTACCTGGTTTCAAGACACACTATAAAGCTCAATATTCAAGACAGTGTGGTGTTGGCTTGAAGATAGACTTGATCCGTTCAACAGTCTAGAAGCAAACCCAAACATACGGTAGATTGATTTCCAGTAGAATTGCCAAGGTAATTCAATTGTGGGAGGGAAGAGGTTTTTAGAAAATGGTGCGGGAACAACTAAATACCCATTTGGAAAAAAAAATTAGCCTCGACCCTACCTCACACCATACAGAAAAATTAACCTGAAATGAATAATAGACTAAATGTAAAAGCTAAAACTATAAAGGTTTTAAAGGAAAACTTCGGAGAACATCTTTGTCACCTTTAGTTAAGCAAAGACTTTATATAGAATACCAAAAGCATGACTGAATAAAGTTTCTCTGGAGTACTTGAAAATCCTTGAAAAGTAGTGTATCATCATGCAAAAAAGATCCATAGTCAGAGAGCAAGAAGTCCCATTCTGTTTCATAGATTTCACTTGGATCTACAGAAGTTCTGGGTGCTACTTGGGCCTTCTGTTTTTTGCCATTTCCCTTTAGTGAGGAGGAGGACATTGGAAGAAATGAGAGGATGTGAGAGACCAGGAGCAGTTCACCCAGGAACTCAGAGGAAACTTTTCTCAGGTGTTACCTATTTTGCTGAGCCAGATTTTCGTTAAGCCCAAATTTTGGGTATATTCAAACCCATGACAATAGAACTTTTTTATTAAAGTTTTAATTGCTATAGATGGCAGCTAACTTTAGATATAAAACCATCCTTATATGTGAAAGACTTTGTGATATGCAGGAAGGAATACTAAACTCTGGGATTGTGTTTGTGTCAGTATATATACCTTTATATAGGTATATAATTTGATTATAAAAGGCCACAACTGTTTAGCGAGCACATCAACTCTCTAGGTTATATAATCTATTTTCGAGGTCTATAAGGAATGATATTTGGATACTATCCATCCTCCCCCCCTCCCCCCCGTAGTTCTTGGTCTAATCAAGTTGTTTGCTGATCCAGGCATCTATTTACTACATGAAATTTCCTCACATCCTTTTGCTTGAGTTTGTATTGTGCTATGAGTATACATGTTGGAACTTTCCTAGTTATGGATATTATTGAGCATGGTCATCTCCTTATAACTTAGAAACATGACAATTTTAAAAAGTGAAGTATTTGGTGGCCTCTAGTGGTACTTCTGTGTCTATAAAAAGTCACTAATATCACCAATATACAAAATTTTAGGGGGAGAGACAAAACACAAATACGAATACACAAATACTGAGGTGACAAAACACAAGTACGTATATTTATTGAAGAAAAGGTTTTTAATCTTTGAGACATAAAAGTTTATTAATCAATTACAAATCTCTCAGTGATATGACTGTGTCCACTATTACAGCAAATTTTATCACTAGGCTTTCCTTACTTTCAAGAAAGATCTTGAAATTATATATATGTGTCTTAATTGGTAGTATTTCTATGTAGCTTGTACTTATGTCAGTAACAGTTTACTTTTGTGTTGCACTGAAACGTGTCCATGAAAGGGGATGGTAGGAACATCCTTCCTTAAATACGTCTCCTTAAATATAATAAAAGCTAAAAATAGGGCCAGTATTTCATAAATTACTCACAAAGATAATCAATCCTTAGTAAGTTTATTTCTTTACACAGCTAATTCTGGCTAGCTTAAAGATACTTTAAGTTAGACCAAGAATTATCCAGAATCTGAAGTATATGTGGAAATTTAGACAGATCATTTCAAAAATTGGGAAAATTTGTACAAATTCAAGATTTGGAAAGCGAAAGAGAAAACTGACAGTTTTAGGTAAGTTAAATTTATTTCACATGCTGAAATTCATCTCTGTTCGTGCTGAAATTCATCTCTATTCATGCTAAAAATTAGATACTGAAATCTAGAAATTTAATAATTTGCCCAAGATCGTATAGCTACTTAGTCTTGGCTGACATGGTAATAAAACCATGATCTTTTGACTCTGCTAAAGCTTTTCTAAAACTGAAATAAAATATTCTTTGTGTTAGATGGGGCAAGCTGATTTTTAAAAAGGTTTTTGCTGCTACTTTTTTTCAAAAATTAAAAATTAACAGGATAAGCCTTATTCTAATTAGGAAAGTTTAATGGACATTAGGAAGACACTAATAGAAAAGTGTTTTAACATTAAAATCAGAAGAGTCTAGTGATAAAGTCTGTTCATAATTGAGTTGGCAGCTTTTGTTTCTTCCGAAGATAGATTATATTTGCAAGAAACACCTATAAGTCTGTGTGTACTCAGGAATACCTTTATGACAGCCGTAGTGTTCTAATGAAACAGATTCTACTGTTGGCTTCACAACTGAAAGATTTCATTGAGGGGAGTAGGATCTTCAGTATTTTTCTCAAATTCAGTACTATGTACTTAGTTTGGAAAGAAGAATAAAGTGCTATAAAACTTGTATGTGAAGTGCTATCAATTTGTGAATTAATTATGCTTTCCACTGTTTGAGGTTCTGGGCTCTTTCGCCAGGCGGTGACTGCTTTTCCTGAGACTTCTGAGTACTGATAAACAAGATGAGGAGGAACCCTGGATTCTGGTTTTAAATGTTTTACTTTCTGACAGGCCAGAGAAGTGAAGGAAGAGACATGTTCAGAGTTGAGAAGGGGCATAGGAAGGCACCCTGCTCATAAGTAATATTTTCTACTCATTCCATCAACTAGAGATTCTTTTAAACTGACTGTGGCTTTAAAATTTCTGGAAGATGCATTTCGATTTCACATGAATATATACTTAGATTAACACTGTTCTATCTAGCTGATGTCTGTAGTTTTATCTCATAGAACAGCCTGTTGCCTGTTGGTAACAGTGACAGCCTTAAGTAGAATGATGTGATGCTGCTGTTACTAAAAGTGAAGAATTGTTTCCTAAACATGAAAAAGGGGTTAGGATGTAGTCCAGAAACTAATAATTTAGATATAGATCACTGGTTTTTTTTTTTTTTTAAAGATCATTAAAAAGCTGGCTTGTAGGCCAACCTGGTGGCATAGTGTTTAAGTTCTCAGCTCTGCTTTGGCAGCCAAGGGTTCGTGGGTTCAGATCCCAGGCATGGACCTACACACCTCTCCTCAAGCCATGCTGTGGTGGCATCCCACATACAAAAGGAGGAAGATTGGCACAGATGTTAGCTCAGGGACTGTCTTCCTCAAGCAAAAAGAGGAAGATTAGCAACAGATGTTAGCTCAGGGCCAATCTTTCTCACCAAAAAAAAAAGGCGGGGGAGGCAAATAAAAAAAATCAGAAATCTAAAAAAAAAAAAAAATCTGGCTTGTGAGTACTTAGGAAAAACACAATTTTTGTTTTCTGTAATTTGCTCATTTGTCCAATATTTTCCTTTAAAATTTATAGCCATTTTGAAAATTCTAGCTATGATTTAATGCCAGGTCATTCATTTAACAGATATTTATTGAGCACTTTCTGTGTGTCAAGCACTGAGTTGGGGATTAAAGATGTGGCATTGAACCAGAGAAAAATCTGTCTTCTTAGAACTTAAATTTCTGGTGGAAAGAGACGGCACTAACCATAATTAATAAGTAAATTATATACTACCTGGGAATCATAAGTGCTTTTATTAAAAAATTATAAAGCAGTGACAGGAACAATGGTGGCCCATTAGTTTGTAAATAACCAAGACAGCCAGTTACCTGTTACTGCTTGCCAAAGAGTTTGAGGAAAGCAAATGACCTGTGTTAAATAGCTTTTAGGATTTTGCATGTTTTTGATATTACCAAGCAAATTGTAACTACATGCTTTTAAACTTACCAAATTATTAAAGAAAATATCTTTAATATGAAGTAGCGATAGACGTTAGTTTGTTAGACTAAAGTAGCCAAGAATTATTCAGACATGTGAGTTGTACATGACCATGATTATAGTTTTCTATAATCAGATGGGTTACATATTTAATGTGCAATCTATTTGTATGTGATACAATTTTTTAAAAAATATTTGTATTTCATACAAGGACAAAGGAAAGGCTGGAAAGATGAAAAGTCTACATTTGCAGTTTATCATTAAAGCAAGTTAAGTATGAGTATAAAAATCTTATGTATCTTTAATCCTATAACTGAGCAGTTGCTTAACTGGACTTTTCAATTTTGGGCTTGTAAGGAAAAAATGATTCTATGTACTTTTGATACTAGGGACTTTCCCCCTAATTATTTGTTGGCATACATAATAGCACTTAAGGATTTATTCTTTTAATACAATTCATAGACTTGATCACTTTTTTAGATTATTATAATTGCCTAGTTTCTAAATACAGAAATATATAAATAAGATTAATTTGTCCTTTAAGATCACTAATATTTACTGATTCTCTTTCATTCTTTTTTCTTTCTTTTTTCCTGCTCGACAAAGATTTGTATATAGACAGACTGGTGGGTTATGATGCAGCCTCTGGTTATTGGTAGACATTTCTCTAAAGTTCCTTCCTCTAATAGAGTGTGACCCTCATTTAAAATTGTCGCAGAGGTAATGATCAAAATGTTATGGAATCTGAGGGTTTGGAAGGGATCTTAAAGGTTTCCTGGTCAAATTCCAACCTCCCTTATGATGGTTAAATCAGTTTATACGCAGTAGTCTTGCCAAGTGGCCATGTAGCTTTAGCCTATATTAAATACTTACCGTGATTCATCCATAAGTATTTTCTTAGTGCCTGTTATATGCTGGACAATGTGGTCGGTGCAATGGTAAATAAGACAGATGTGGCCTGTGGCCTCATATTCAGTCTAGTAGCATTTTTATAGTGATGGTGAACTTCCACGTGTAGATATATTCACCTTCAAGTCTTATATACGTCATCTTCAAGGATCTTGTTCTTTTCCTCAAATTTATAACAGTAACCTGATCTATTCAGGTTAATATTCATTCCAGCTGTTGTTACTGTGCCTGGCAATACTATGTTTCTTTTTCTTCTCACATTTTGCTAGATTTGTATTAAAATATATACATATTCAAATTCCTTTTTCAAGAGCTAGAGGTTCTAAAAAGTTTGGATATGTCATTAAATTACAAATATAGGACTCTTAACCTAATAAAATTGGATTTTCTAGAACATATGTACGGCAGAATGTTGAATCTTACCACCCTGTTTAATTACATTATACAAAGAGTGAGATTTTAGACAAATAATCTAGTTGAAGTAACTAAGATGGGGATCTGGTTTCATGTAATGCTGGATGTTGTACTATGTCAGTGTACATTTAGGATTTTAATTAAGTTGTATTCTTTCCAAAAGAAATTCCAACTCTGACAAATCTTTGGACATTATTTTTGGCTGGCTTTTCAGCAGGTCACATTGGAGACTGGAGACTACTGCCAGCTACTGCCAGTGGAGTCCTGAGCTCTCACTGCTGCTCTGGCAGTGATTTTTAGAGGTGTTAGTGGCAGTGCTGCAAGGGCATTACAAAATGTTACAGGGCATTGCATAGTTTGAAATTATTCTCATCCGTATCATACTGGATTAATATCTGTGGCAAATTTCAAATACTAATAGTGATGTATTTTGTAATCTCAGATCACCTTAGCCCTTTGGGTCAGGTAGCTGCTCCGTAAACCTGGAGGTAAGAGCTCACAAATTGACTGAAGTTGTTTGTATTGTCAGTTACCAAGCAGCTAGAGGAAGCATTTCTTCCAGATTTTAAACAGAAATAAAATAGGAAGGTGCAAGGTATAGGTCAGAATTAGCTATTGTTTCCTTCTGCCTTTCAAGAGGAAGAGCAGAAGATAGCACTTCCCACATCCTGGCACAAAGGGAGCTGGGAAGCAAGGAATCCCTATGAAGGACCTTCAAAATTGTTCTGGGGCTTTGGACGGTTCTTTGGTTTGGAATAGATTAGAATTTATGAATGCTGACAGCAAGTAAGCTGCAGTAGCTGAGTGTGGAACTTGCCCAGTGATGCCCTGCACCATTGGTGTGTAAAGATATTGAGACCACTGACTGTGAGCAGTCTTGTGATTTACCATGTATGCAGTGTGAATAGCATCTTCTGTGTTGCAGAAGTGAAAAAAGTTGGAAAGCACTGTAATTTATCAAATGCTGTGGATTTTTTAAAGCTTCTTGGCCTTTATTTCTATTTAGTTCTCCCTATTTGGTAAAGTCCTTTTAAAGTCTCCAGACTGTCTCATTGATACTCATTGGAACCAAAATGGATTAAAGGAAGCGGTATGCTCCCTTGAAGGTCATATAAATTATGATCATAGTAATGGAAGTGAGAGCATTGTCTTGCCAAGTGTAATTTAGGGGTTAAAAGGTCGTTTGATCCAGCTACCCTCATTTCCTGTAGATGTTCTTTCCAGTGCTGAAACCTTAAAGTCTCTGGGTTTCATTTGAATAGGGAATGTGATTGACACCTTTTTAGTTTACTTTCAGTGTTTGATATATATCTAGAAGAGAAAAATAATCTATAGGCTAGAGTGAGGGACTGACATTAATAAGGAGAATTTCTATGGGGAAATTTAAAATATTTTATTATAATTATGTCCCGTAAAACTAATGTAAAAGCCCTGCAGTTCATGTGAAAACAATGTTTTATTAATAAGATTGGCATGAACTGTTGGCTTCTTGAAAAGCTGATACAGTTTTTGTCTCCAGAATTGCCAGGATGATGACAATAGGAGTGGGAATGGGGTATTTAATTGACAGGGTTTGGTTGGATGATTAATTGAATATGGAATGCGTTCAGGGACCAAAAGTTGAGTCACAGACTCAGACTTGGATGACTGGGAGAGTAGTAGTACCTTGACAAGATAGTGAAAAAGTAGAAATAATTTCAGGTCTGTCCGGTTTGACTCTCCAAATGAATTTGAGGTGTAACACCTAGAAAGACAATTTTGTAAAGTGATTAAGAGCATGGACTCTAGAACCCGACTGCTTGAGTTTTACTTCTGGCTTCTCCTCTTACTAACTCTGGGACCTTGGGCAAATTACTTAAAGACTCTGTGCCTCTTTTCACCAGTCTATTAGGAATAAAAATAGTGTGTACCTTATAGGAGCATTATGAGGATTAAATGAATTAATACGCATAAAGTGCTTAGAACGGTGCCTGGTACTGTTATTATGTGTTAGCTGTTGTTATTATTGTCATTATTAGGGTATGTTTTCCAAAATAATACTGTGATTTTGGTATAAAACTTAGTGATATAAAAAGGATTTCTTTCATTTAGAGCAATCCTGGGAGACTTCACTCTCTTTCCTTTCCTGCTCCCTATTCCCTCTCAAACTTGCAGAACCAAGGTGTGGAAGATTAGTTGTGCCGTTTTAATTATTAAGTCATGTTAGTCTTATTGTGTGTTTTAGGGAAGTGGGAGATGGGAAAGGTCTTGGAAAATGTTTTATTACAGTAATTACAATTCTTTTTGATTCTCTTAAAATGCCATGTTGGAAATGTTTATTTCTTACTTTGTCACCCTCATCTGTGTCTTAGCTCAATTAAATTCAAAACTCTGATGTCAGATTTTATTTTTTCTACTAGACCTCACTCCATGACATCAGCTCTGACCCTCAGTCAATTTATCTGATCCTTTGGACTGTTCTACCCAATTTTTGCTCCCCTCTGTCTTCATCCACTCCCTGGTATTCTCATGGAACTTATAGGAAGCAATATGCTTTCTCAGAGGAACTAAAACTTGCCTAAAGACTCATCTGGAAAAGCTGTTTTTCAGAAATTACAGATAAAAGGGACACTTGGAGGAAAGCTATCAGACTAGAGGAAGCCCAGCACATAAACAGGATTATCCCTAGTTATTCTTGGATCTACGGAAATCATATAGTCTTGAATTTCCTTCTTTCTGATTTTCCTCTGCCCACCACTATTTAAATGAGCTATGCATACCCATTTCTGTTCATGCCTTGTAAATGTTTAATGAGCCTCTCTGTTTAACTGCATGCCAGATAATTGTGTTAGAATTTTGAGGGAGCCTGGCAATTTAGTATTGATATTTCAACTACTAAAACTTGTGACTGTTTTATTTATTTATTTTTAAAAAGAGTATATTTAAGGCTATCTCTAAAATAATGTTGTTCTCAGCTGCATTCTAATATCCCTTTTTTTTAAAAATTTTTTTTAAAGATTTTATTTTTCCTTTTTCTCCTAAAGCCCCCTGGTACATAGCTGTGTATTTTTAGTTGTGGGTCCGTCTAGTTGTGGCATGTGGGATGCCGCCTCAGCATGGCCTGATGAATGGTGCCATGTCCACTCCCAGGATTTGTACCAGCGAAACCCTGGGCCGCCGAAGCAGAGTGCGTGAACTTAACCACTTGGCCACGGGGCCGGCCCGCTAATATCCTTTCTTGACTGGAAGAGAAAGCATTACTATTGAAGTTAATGCTCTGTCTAGTTGCAAGGAGACTTGCTCAGGTAGCTTTAAACCCTGAGCTCTTATTTCAAGCAACTTTGCTTTGGGTTCAGCATTAGGGTGTCTTTTCACTCTTGGCTATGTATGTCATTGTGAATTATACTCTTCCATTGTCTCCATGGAGAGAGGTTTTGCTTAGTTCCATTGTTATCATTGGCATTCATTAGGCTTACATTTAAGTGCACTTAACAGAAAACCCAAACAATAGTGGCTTAAATGAGGAGGGGATATATTTTTCCTCCCTTTAAAATAAAAAAGTCTGGAGGTAGGTGATTTGGTGTTGGTATAGCAATTTTGTAATTTCGTTAAAGACTCAGGCACTTTCTACTCCTCCATTTATGAGGTGTGACGCTTATCTTCATGTTCTCATTCTAGACAGAAAGAAGGGAAAAGGGGGAGCAAGTTAAAAATGGGGCTGAGTCTTACTCGTTTTAAAAAGAGCTTTCCCGGAAGTGCACCCAGTGACTTAAATTTATTATCTCTTTGGCCAGAACTAGTATGTAACCATATCTGACTACAAGAAAGGCAGAGAAATTTAGTGTTTTTGTTTGTTTTTGAGCTGGGCACATTGCTGTCCCCAGTAAAATCTCCTAGTAGGGGAAAAAGGGAAAAATAGATACCGGATGGGCAGGTGGCAGTCTTTGCCACATCCTCCAATAGAGAGTTCTTTTAACTCTAGCCTTCAGCTAGTCATCCTTGGACTAATAATTTGTGTCCAGGAAGTTAAGATTGGTTTCTCTTGAAGTTCTTGGCTTTGCAAGTCATAAAGAACTGCTTTGGTTTAGTTTTTTAGGAAGGGATAGTGTAACTGGCAAGCACTGTGAGGCTTCATGCCCTCTTGGTTAGGAGTAGGCTTATTTAGCTTGTTGTGGAAAGAATGCATAACTCGGGATATGTCCATGTATGTGGCAGCCAGAAGAAAAGGTTGAAAATTGCTATCTTCAAGTAACCTAATCTCATTCCTAATTCAGAATCTTTAATCTTTCCAAACATAGTGATATTTTTCATTATATGTTCTATTAGAAATATATTTCTTAACTTCAGGGTCAATTCGCTACTGTTTATTTAGTAGCTTTGAGTATTTAGCCAATATTTGCTTTCTCCTCTCCTTACCTTAAAGTATTACGAAAAGAAGAAACACTTTGTTTTTGCTCATCCTTGTATTCCCAATGCTAGGCATATATGAGGTACTAAATAAATATTTGGTGAATAAATGATTGACTAAAGGAACAAGAATGGTAGCATTCACTTTGAATATTCTCAGACTTGGAATCTACTATTTTAAGAATTCACCTTTTCAACTTTTATACAGCTCTTGAGAGGCAACATAATAGAATAGAAAGTAATATGACTTTGGAGTCATTTGCACAACAAACTTTTTTCAATTATTTTATTGAGTCGTAATGGTTTATAATCTTGTGTAATTTCAGGTGTACATTATTGTTTATCAGTTTCTGTAGAAACTGTATCATGCTCACCACCAGTAGTCTAATTTTTATCCGTCACCATACATATGTGCCCCTTTACCCCTTTCACCCACCCCGCAACCCTCTTCCCCTCTGGTAACCACTAATCTGTTCTCTTTATCCATGTGTTTGTGTTTCTTTCACGTATGAGTGAAATCATGTGGTGTTTGTCTTACTCTGTCTAGCTTATTTCACTTAACATCATACCCTCAACGTCGATCCATGTTGTTGCAAATGGGATGATTCACAACAAACTTTTTTTGATCCCACGCTATGTGTCAGGTACTGTGTTAAGATGCTGGAATAGGAAAACAAATAAGTGTGTTCCCTTATCTCAAGGAAAGAGGGAGAAAAATCTATAAACACTTTAATTATTGAACTTACACTGTAGTAAGTGCTATATGTGTATGCTGGTTCTCAAGGTGTATATCGAAGGAGTATTTAAGCTAGGTTGGAATAGTGGGTTTGCAGAGAGCAGGGTTGTGGTCTAAGAAGACTTTCTGGAGCAGATGGTACCCATGTGGGTAAGAATTAGCCTGGTGAAGGTGAATGGGAGTTAGGTTCTAGGTAGAGAATAGCTGCTTGTGCAGAGGTACAGATATGAGAGGACGCTGGGAATATGAGGAGTGCAGATGGCGCAGGAACCAGCTAATGGAGGGCCTAGGCTTTATCTAGAATATCATTGAAGACGTCTTCAAGACAACTTTTCTTTTGATGAAAAGGGAAGCACATTTTTATCTTTTAGAAAATCTCAGAAATTCAGAAAGATACGTAAAGAAGAATATGATTACTGTAATGTCTTCAACCAGCGATAACCACTGTTAACATTTTGGTGTATATACTGGCATAATTCCTCAGTTTCTCTCCCTTCTCCCTTTCTTCCCTCCTTTCCCCTTTCCTCCTCCTCTCTTTTTTTTCTTCTTTTCTTGCCAGCTCTTATTGGCCCTTGTGGCAAGGACTTGAAGGACTCACTGAAAAAGGAGGTTAAGGTATGGAAAGAGGCAAAGTTCTTGTCTTGAAGTGATTTTCTGAAATAAATATAGGAAGAAGCATAGTTTTGGGGATGGAGAGTTTGAATTTGGTTATTAGGTGTTTTTTAAAAAAAATTTTCGCAAACACTTATAGCACTTATTATGTATCCAATTCTGTTTTAAGAGCTTTCAAAAATTACATACTTAAATTTCTTGACAATCTTACAAGATAAGTATTATTACTTCCATTTTATAGGTGAGGAAGTCGAGGCACAAAGAGGTCAAGTAATTTGTTCAAGGCCTAGTCCCGAGCTGTACTGGTAGACCTTGGAATCCAGGCTCTGGATTTAAATCATGGCAGTCTGGTGCCAGCATTGAGGCTCTTTACACTACGCTCTCTCTCAGGTTGAGGCCAAAATGTGTGAGAAACAGTCAAGTAAATGTATCCAGCAGGCATGTGGTTATGCATTTGAAACCCAGGGGACAGATCAGGCCTGGGGATATAGACGTGATCAGACAGGAGGATATTGACGTTATGAGAGTTAACGTTTCCAATATCTTCAGTCATCTATTCTGTGATGATACTGAATGGGTCTTGTTTCTTGGTTGCTTTTCTTTCTAGGACTCTACTTTGGCACTATTTCTTTTTTCAGTGTACCTTACATAACTAGATGAATACGTTGTAATGCAGAGAAAAATGACTGTAACTTTTCCCTTTGAGACAGATATTCCTTCTGTTAATGCAACCAAAATTGTGTTCACTGAACCGTGAATTGAAAGGCGTTTGGTGGTGACATCTGTACTGACCGTGGGAGACAAAGTCTTTCATTATCTAGCTTCAAATTATCTTTCTAAGAAAGCCTTATCTAGTGGTATCATCCTTTTCTGCCTCTTTCCACACATTCTGTATTCCAAACATGTTGAACTGGCTTTCTTTTCCAGAAATGCATTATGGAACTCATTTGCTACATCTGTACCTTTAATCAAGCTATTCCTGTCTCCTGGAATTCCCCTTCTCTTCCCCGTCTTACTTTTCATTTAAAACTCATGGCAATTCTACTTGCCTCTGGAACTTTCTTTGCTTGCCTCAGGAACTCTCTTTGCTTGCTTCAGCCGGAATCTGCTGTGTCCTTGGTTCATTGTTAGATCTATCTTATGGTATAATTTGACTTTGGGTGCTGTATTTATGTAGGCACTCAGTGTTCCTTCAACTCTCAGTAGTGAGGAAATTAAGACAATATTTAAGGGTTTTTAAAAATTAATAAATTTAATATTCTTAATTCAGCACATGGATCAAGGGGTTCAGGAATGGTGAAAATTTTTAACTTATGTTTTGGAATAAATTGAATACAAGATTCTAGGTTTTCTGCACCTTTTATAAGTCATCAACATTAAAGATAGTGTTTACAAATGGAGCAAAATTCCCAGCTCAGTTTTCCCTAAATCTTAGATAAGACCAAAGAGTAAGTTTCACAATGCTACCGAAAAGAATGAACTGCAAAAAGAAACTGAAAATAGTTTATCAATTGATGTCTGTAAAATTCTGTGTTCCTATAGTTTAGTAAAGATGATATGTAATAATTGATTAGTGTTGATGATTAGTTGAAAATGAAATTATGGATGCTGTAGATATCATACAGATAGTGACAGAAATAGATGGATCTAGGGGCCGGCCCCATTGCCAAGTGGTTAAGTTCGTGAGCTCTGCTTTGGTGGCCCAGGGTTTTGCCGGTTCACATCCTGGGCGCGGACATGGCACCGCTCATCAGGCCATGCTGAGGCGGTGTCCCACATGCCACAACTGGAAGGACCCACAACTAAAAATGCACAACTATGTACTGAGGGGCTTTGGGGAGAAAAAGGAAAAATACGATCTTAAAAAAAAAAAAAAAAAGAAATAGATGAATCTAAATATGAAGAGGAGAAGGAGTTGAAATTACCTTCAAAGCTAGAAATGCCTTCTGGGGTAGCCAAAGCTGCCCAATCCATAACTCTGTATTCTATCAAAATTTAGTTTAAGTTATGATGAAACATTAGAAAGAACATCCTGCAAGTAATCATGTTTCTTCTAAACAAGCTAACAACTTTTTATTATAATAAAATAATGTGCATTTGTGTTTTAAGTTAAAAATGTCTGCGATATTTATCATTTTTCAAGATTCCCTGCTTTAACTAACTTGTTTCATCACCTGCTTAATTACCTATTGTATGTTTTGTGATCTGTCAAGAATTGTGTGAATGGGCGTTGTTCTTATAGTAAGTTCTGTGCAATAACTATGTTTGAATAGTACTTTACTGTTTTCAAAGCCCTTTCAGGGTGTGCTGTTTCTTGGGCGGAAAGGAATCCTAGTGAAAGGTGTCAATGGGTACATGGAATCTTGTGGTCTTTCTACCTATTCACTGGAAGAAGAAGGATGCAGAAGAGAGAGGGTAGATAAGCCAAGAAATGCTAAGGGATTTTCTGGTTTGCATTACAGAACCTCTTTAGAACTGATTTACTCGGACTATTTTCTGGACATTTTTAGAGGTGTTAAGTATGGTATGTGTATGCATAGCTGAATAAGGATGTTTTCAAATGTCATTGAATCCTTGAAGGTTAGAGATCATGTATATCAGAATGTAAGATTTGATGATAACATAAAAATATGTTCTCTTCCAAAGGAGATGCACGTAACCTTTAGCATAGAAAGTTGGGAGGAACCCTTTAGTTATCTAGGAGTCTAACAAGAAATGCTGACTAGTGTTTCTGTAATGATTTCACCCCAATTCCAGAAGGTTTTAGTCATGTGTGATTGTGAATTTAATACATTAGGTAATTGCTCCAGTTCTGCCTTTATCCTTGTTTGGTTGTTTATCCTCCCATTTCATGCCTGTTCTTGTTTTAACCTAGCAGTTGACCTTTTTATACAGACTTGGGGAAAAAAAAAATACCAACAATGAAAATACCTGCCATATTTTTTAATGTTTTTCTTTGAAGTATTTGTTGAGTCTCAACTGTTTTATTCAAGTGCAAAATGTAGAACATTTGTTTTAAAGTAGAATTAAAACAGATCAATTATTTTCAAGGTAAAGCATTTCCAGCTTAATTGTTTAAAGAGTAGCTTTTGGAGCCTGGCTAGTTGTCTTTAATAAAATATACTTAATTATTTAAACAAAACAGAGCAATGTAGTTAAAACTTAAATTTATTTTTTGAAGTAGATTTTAAATCATTTCAGTCAACTTAAAATAAATTTAAATGTTAAATTATTAAATTTTTATTTAACTACTCCCTGTTTGTCAGTAATTCTATTCTCCAGAAATAACTAATCTTAGTCTGTTGATCTTAATCTTCTATGTTGATGTTTGGTCAGAGAATGAGCATAGTGTTCTGCTCCTGCACTATCTAAATTCCTGATCCACAGACTGCATAGATGCTTAATTTGAGATACTGCACTTTGGGCTAGTTTATTATGCGGTAAGAGTAATTGGAACTTGAACGTGTTAAAGAGAAAAGGCATTTGTACTGCTTTAGCAAATGTCCTGAGATAGGATAAGTTGTGTGAAGCTTAGTATTTATTTTGGATTTGGAGGCATGTTAGGTCATAACATAAGAGAAGGCTGCAGAGGTAGTAGGGGCCAATTGTTTATGACTCTTTTTTTTCTTTTCTTTTGAGGAAGATTAGCCCTGAGCTAACTGCTGCCAATCCTCCTCTTTTTGCTGAGGAAGAGTGGCCCTGAGCTAACATCCGTGCCCATGTTCCTCTACTTTATATGTGGGACGCCTACCACAGCATGGCGTGCCAAGCAGTGCCATGTCTGCACCCCGGATCCGAACCGGTGAACCCTGGGCTGCCGAAGCAGAACGTGCGAACGTAACCACTGCACCACTGGGCTGGCCCCTATTTATGACTCTTAATACTTCATTAATGCGTTTGAACTTTTTTGTATCTGCAATGAGGCCATAAAGGTGTTTTGAGCATAGAAGATCATATAGAAAATGATTATGAAACTTTCTCTCTGTCTCTTACATCATCCCAACTTCCTGGAATGTGTCGCAAGTTGATTTACACTTATATGTGTTTACTCAGCAAATATTTGTCACACATATACTTTCTGCCAGGAGCATACTTCTTGTAACATGTGAAAGCTTAGTATGGTTCTCCCCTCCTCCTGCCATGAAAGTGTACACAATTAGAACAAGGGTCTAATGAGAAACCTGGACTCAGTGTTATTTATATCTGTAAAAAGAGCACTGAAAATTATCACGGCTATGTGCATTCATTAAGTAGTCACATTGAACATGCAGAGTGTGAATCTGATAGAAAGACTTGAAGATTAACTGAAGATCAGAAAATATTATTTAGAGGGGATAGACATTTCAGTTGATTTGTCAGATCTTATTTGTTGATATCTGTGAATAAGCCTGCTGGGAATTTGATGGGAATTGCATTGAAACTGTGGATCAATTTAAGGAGAATTAACATCTTAACGATATTGATCTACCAATCCATGAATCCAGAATTTCTCTCCATTTATTTAGGTCTTTTGTAATTTCCTTCATCAGTGATTTGTAGTTATCCTGCAACCTTGATAAAATCACCTATTAATTCTATGAGCTTATGTTCATTTTCTTTGAGTGCTTTTATTTTTGATTATTCGTATTTAGAAAATGTTCTTGAACGTTCACATCATGATGACACATTTGTGATGCTCTCAGTCGATATGACCTTTTTTTTAAATTGCATCAAAATATTTTGTGCAGAAACTAAGATATGTTTTGCTTTTTCGTGTTTTTATTTATCTCATATTTGTTTATTACTTAGCATTTTCTACCAGAATTTGGTTCCAAAACGCTTTGGAAGTTTTTTCTTAAAAAGCAGCGCTATGGGGGCTGGCCCGTGGCTGAGTGGTTAAGTTCATGTGCTCCGCTTGGGCGGCCCAGGGTTTTGCTGGTTTGGATCCAGGGCGCGGACATGGCACTGCTTGTCAGGCCACACTGAGGCTGCATCCCACATGCCACAACTAAAATATACAACTATGTGTTGGGGAGATTTGGGGAGAAAAAGAAGATTGGCAACAGTTGTTAGCTCAGGTGCCAATCTTTAAAAAAAAAAAAAAGAAAAGAAAAAGCTGTGCTAAAAATTACCTAAAATGTTTGCCACCTGAAGGTATTTTTGAAGGCAATAAAGCTAGGTATCATTACAGGAAAAAATTTGTAATTTGAAAAATAACGTCTGTTTTATCATTAAACAAACCTGAACTTTGTTAATTGTTTTAGGGCTTTTATGTGTTATTTCAGAACAGGAGTAGTAACTAGTGGTTGCTTTCTTTCATTGCATGTTGTTTCACATGGGATTCTGTCACAGTGGGGTAGCGAATTTCTTCCTGCTATGTCTTTCTTTGATATCTCTTTACAGGCAAAAATTCATATAATTGACTAAAGGCTACAGTGGGAGCCTTAATGGGAGAGCCCAATACATCCATATTTTATAGAGTAACCAAGGATTGGTGGAATTAGTAACAATTTAAGTTGGGAAATACTCTCAAGAGACTATCGGCTTTGTAGCAGACAGAATATTTTATGTCTGGATACATATTTGATGTCTCCTTAATAGTACCTATTCCAGTGAGTTCAGCCTGAGTTTTGCAGTATGATTCCCTATGTGTGTTTGTGTCAGTTGTATGCTGTCAGTGCATTGCCATGTGGTACCTCTCTTTAGACCATTATTCTCTTTGGAGATATCTCAACTTGTAAATAGTCTTAAAATAGTCAATATAAATTCTGAATACAAATACTTCCTCAAACTCTGGCTAGTGAAATAGTTGTATTGGTTGATTAAAATCAGTCTACAAGTTTAATATAGCTGGTAGTGGAAACGCTAAGTGGTCAGTGGCTTTATGGCGTTATAGGCTGTCATTTATAATAATCACATATCGGAAGAAGAAATCATTTTTGAGGTGAATGGTGCCTTCACGCTAGTTATACCGATAGCTCTTTTCTTTGAGAGGTAGCATAATGTGACCTTTGGTATTTGGATAAGTAGAAGGAAAAATGTTTTGATCCAGTATAACTAGTCTTGAAAAGCAAGGTTGTTATTCTTAGAAATTGTGGCTTTGTTTGGTGTAAGAGGCTTTCTACAGTAGTCCTAATTTTTAAAATAGGGGTGTGAGTCATACCTTATACTACTTTCACATTACGGGAGGACCTGACAACATAGTCCATTAAATATTGAAAAATACAAAGCCAAACTGCATTCCCAAGTCTCTAACAGATAAGGAAGTTAATTTACATCTAAATGGCAGATGCATGATAAGAAATTGGAAGACTTTGTGCAATATTTTAGGTGATAGAATATCCTTATCCAAGCTTTTTGCTAAAAGAAATGTTTAAGATGTTCAGAAATGGTGCAGTTCATGCCTCTGACGTAGGTTACTTCTCTGCTAATGATGACTTCCGTATGTGCTTCCTTCTCAGAGTTGCAGTATTAGCAATGAGAGAAATCTAGGCTGAAATCTTGGGGTAATGATGTTTCTTAAGGAAAGATGCAGAATTGTAAGGCTTAAAAGTTTAAAGAGGATGGATAAATTTTACTTCTGTTCTTACTAACCTGAATGTTACATCAAATGTTGGAAAAAGTCAGATTTGAGCACCTTTAGGCTTTGGAACTCTATGGCATTTAAATGTCGCCTGAGATTGTGTCCGGGAAGCAAATTTCTTCAGTATCCTGTCATCTCTGTCCCTCCCTTCCCCTGTTCAATTTGCAAAAATTGGAAACAACCAAAATGTCTTACAATAAATGAATGGTTAAACAACTGTGGCACACATATACCCTGGTTTACTGCTCAGCAGTAAAAAGTAATAAACTATTGATATACTCAACAACTTGGGTGGATGTCACGGGCATTATGCTGAGTGAAAAAAGCCAATCTCAGAAAGGCACATAGTGTACGATTCCATTTATATAGCATTCTCAAAATAACAAAATTACAGAGGTCATGAACAAATTAGTCGTTGTCAGGGCATTGGGGTGGGGAGGGAGTTGGGTGGACCTATAAAGGTGTAGCATGAGGGAGGTCTTTGTGATGATGGAATAGCTTTATTTCTTATTTGTGATGGTGCTTGCACAAATACATACCAGTGATGAAATGACACAGTACTGTACACACAGGTTGCACTAACGTCAGTTTTCTGGTTTTGATATTGTACTGTATTTGTGTAAGAAGTAACCATTGGGGAAATTGGATGAAGAGTGTAGGAACCCTGTCTGTGCTGTCTTTGCAGCTTGCTTAGATTCTACAGTTATTTCAAGATGCAAAGTTAAAAAATATTGTTTTGCCAGAGGTGTGTTGAAACTTAAGAGTATTTTAAGTTTTTCCAATTCCTTTTTTAGTATATTTGATTAAACAAGGTGTCTCTAGGTGAAAGAGTAATGTGTATAATTAATCTTCGTAAGGTAAATTTTTTGAAAATCCATTTTGTATACTTCTCAGAAAATGAGAAACTAAATATTTCTTATATCTGTGTACAAATCCTTTTGGAAGTTAAATGATTTCCAGTTAATTGCTTTCACCTCAGTTAAAGGAAGACTTGATCATTTCACAATATATACAAATAGTGAATCACTACATTGTACACCTGAAAGTAATATGTTATGTGTCAATTAAAGAAAAGAAGCAGTTGTGACAATCTTAATAATTAAGTATGCTATGGGTAGTAGGTATGTGCATGTTCATTAGATTCTTCTCTTTTTTAATGTTTGAAAATTTTCATAATAAATTTTTTAAGCTTAATAAGAAAAAGTAGTGAAATGCCAGGCTGGGGTTTAGAAAGCTCACACACTCGCCTATAACTAAACAAGAGTGAGAGCAAGAGATCTGTTAGTTAATTTGTTAGCTTGTTAGTTATTGCAATAATAACCCTATTAAAAACAGTACAGTGGTTTGAACCAGGGTAATGGCAGTGGATGTGGAGAGAAGTGGATAGCTGTGGATTATATATTTTACAGCCTTAACTTATGATTGCTGAAGGATTTTAGGTGGATGAGAGTAAAGTGAGCATCAGGGACAATAAAAATAGACTAAATTAAAAGAAAATTATAGGAGGATCTAGTAAGGTTGTGAGCTGATATAAGAGAACACCTGCCTTACTCATAATTTAATTTATTAGTTTCCTCAGTGCTTAAGTACAGTGTATGGCTATGTGTTTAACAAATAGCTCTTGATTGCTTTGAGGAGAGGAGAAAAATTGCATGCAAGTAACAAAGAAAATCATCTTTCTCAAGGCTTCTTATCCACAAAGGAAATAATAGCAAGGAAACAAGAAATAGTATTCCATGGGAGACATGACTTTTTGAGCCTATGGTCAACTTGTTTGGATATTATCTGCGTTGGTCCAGGTGGAGAAAAATTCCCGTTTGTTTGTTTTTTCTTCTTTTTTTCTTCTTTTTTTTGCTGAGGAAGATTCGCCCTGAGCTAACATCTGTTGCCAATCTTCCTCAAACAAAAAGAGGAAGATTAACATCTGTGCCACTCATCCTCTGTTTTGTATGTGGGTTGCCACCACAGCATGGCTGTCAACAAATGGTGTAGGTCTGTGCCCAGCAACCAAACCCAGGCCACAGAAATGGAGTGTGTTGAACTTAACCACTAGGCCACAGGGCCAGTCCCAAGAAATTCCTGTTTTGATAGCTGAATTAAACTAGATAAGATAATAAGTAGAAAAATAAATGTTTATTCAGATAAAATGATTAGGAAATATAGTTTGGAAGAAAACACAACTATTTCCCCTACATATTTTAAACTGATGAAAAGTTTACAACTTGGTAAATTCACTACCTTTTATTTTGTTGAGCATTTTTTCCCTATAAATTGAATTTATAAATTAATAAAACTGACAAAGTATATCCTTTCTCACTTTCAGTTCAAGCAACAATGGTTTTTTAGGACTTTGCAGCTCAGCACTGTACTTTCATCTAATTCCGCAGTCACTAGTGTGTTATGTACTGCCGCAGATTCTTTATCTAGCATGTGTTCTTGGTATTAGAACATGTAAGACAGGCAGAAACGGAGACAGATTGATATTCTGTGGTGACCCTTGCAAAAATAGAACCTTTGCTTTTAGTTTTCAGGAATGCAAAGTCAAGTTTTTAGAAGGGAAGTGGGGTTGTTGTTAATGATGTAAGCATCTGTGTAAATTCTTTGGACTTTATGAACTACTGGTCATTTCATTAATTTATTTAGCAGTTATTTGAATACCAAACTTATGTGCAGTATGTTTCTCTCGTATTGATACTGAATTGGTAGAATGTAAAATAGACTGAATCCCTGACTGCGTGGAGCTAGTCTAGTTAGGAAGGTGGATAATGAACTGGTAAACAAGCAAGCATGTATTTATCATGTTGTTTTCTAAAGTTTGGCATCAATATGCTGTAGATTTTCCATAATTTGAAGGTTTCGTTTATAATTAAACTTCTTAAGAAATTTCCTAACCACCAGTTATTCTAAATATTACAGGTACTTTCTAATAATAATACCAAAAGCTAACATTTACTGAGTGCTTATGTTCTTGTAACATTTATTATTTTATTTAATCTTCACTTTTAGATACTTTTATTTTTTCCTATTTTACAAATGAGCAAAGTGAGGCTCAGAGAGATTAAGTAACTTGCTTAGCATCGTACAAGCTGGTAAGTTGTACAACTGGTTTTTGCATTGACTTAGTGATCTGGGAACTTGAATTCTTAACCACTTTTGTATTCTCTTCCCTATTATTTAGCACTGTGATGGGGCTATGTAGGGATATAAAAGAAATAATGACATAGTCTCTGTCTCTCAGGGTGCCTTCAGTCTTGTACCAGTAGATAAGGATTGTCTACTTAACTGATAGATGATGTTAATAAATAAATGCTTAAATTGACTATAGTCAAATGACATACTTTGGCACAAAAGTATGTGCCAAAAGGATGTTTGGACAGAAAGTAGAAGTTGAATTATTGGGAAAGACTTGATGGAAGAGAATCAGTCCTTGGAAGATGGGTGAGGTTTAGATGGAGAGGTGGGTGTGGAGGCAGTGGAGGCGTGTGCGGGGAGAGAACAGCATGAGGAAAGGTGGTAGGCCCTGGATGAGTTAGCACGGCTTCCTCGGAAGGTTGTGAGGATAAGACTAACCTCACAGGGGAGACAGTTTGCCAATTTGTTCTTTTTAAAATTTTTTTGACTTCATTTTTTTAGAGCAGTTTTAGATTTGCAACAAAATTGAGAGAGAGGTACTGAGATTTCCCTATAACCCCCACCTTCACATACGCATAGCCTCACCTGTTATCAACATCACTCACCATAATGGTTCATATTTTACCAAGGATGAACCTACGTTGGCACTGCGTAATCATCCATGGTCCATAGTCTACCTTAGGGTTCGCTCTTGGTATTGTGCATTCCTTCTCTGGGTTTAGAGAAATGTATAATAACATGTGTCCATCATTACAACATCAGACAGAATGTTTTCACTGCCATAAAAATTCTCTGTGCTCTGTCTGTTCATAGTTTTGCCTTTTCAGAATGTTATATGGTTGGAATCATATGGTATGTAGACTTTTCAGATTGGCTTCTTTTACTTAGTAATATACATTTAAGGTTCTTCCATGTCTTTTCATGGCTCTATATCTCATTTCTTTCTAGCGCTAAATAATACTTCATTGTCTGGATGTACGACAGGTTATTTGTCCATTCACCTACTAAAGGACGTCTTGGTTGCTTCCAAGTTTTAGCAATTATGAATAAAGCTACTATAAATATTCATGTGAAGGATTTTATGTGGACATAAGTTTTCAGCTCCTTTGAGTAAACAACAAGGAAGCTGATTGTTGGATTATATAGTAATACAATTTCCACTGTGGAAAACAGTACAGTGATTCCTCAAAAAATTAAAATTAGAATTACCATATGATCGAGCAGTTTCACTCTGGGTATATACCCAAAAGAATTGAAAGAAGTGTCTTGAAGAGGTATTCGCACACACATGTTCATAGCAGCATTATTCCCAGTAGCTAAAATGTACAAGCAATCCTAGTGTCTATGGACAGATGAGTGGATAAGCAAAATGTGGCATATACCTACAATGGAATATTATTCAGCCTTAAAAAGGAAATTCTGACACATACTACAACATGTATGAACTTTGAGTACCTTATGCCAAGTGAAATAAGCCAGTCACAAAAAGACAAATACTGTATAATTCTACTTATATGAGATACTTAGTGTAGTTAAAATCACAGAGACATAAAGTAGAATGGTAGTTGCCAGGGGCTGTGGGGAAGGGAGAAATGCAGAATTATTGTTTAGTGGGTATAGAGTTTCAGTTTTAAAAGATAAAAAGAATTATGGAGATGGATGGTGGTGTTGATTTACAACATTATGAATGCGTTTAATACAACTGAATGGTATATTTAAAAATAGTAAGATGGTAAATTTTATTTTATATGTATTTTACCATTGTAAAAATTATTTTAAAAATACACAAGATAAAATTTACCATCTTAACTATTTTTAAGTGTACTGTTCAGTGGCGTTAAGTACATTCACGGTGTGGTGAAAATCACACTATCCATCTCTAGAACATTTTTTTATCATTCCCAGCTAAAACTCTGTATCAATTAAATGGTAACTCCCCATTCCTGTTTGCCCTCAATCTCTGGTAATCTCTATACTCCTTTCTGTCTCTATGAATTTGCCTATTTTAGGTACCTCATATAAGTGGAATCATACAATATTTGTTGTTTTAGGTCTTGCTTATTTCATTTAGTGTAATGACTTCAAAGTTTATCCATGACAGAGCGAGTATAAGGATTTAATTCTTTTTTAAGGCTGTATAATATTCCATTTTCCATATATACCACATTTTGTTTATCCATTCATTCATCCGTGGACATTTGGATTGTTTCCACTTTTTGGCTATTGTGAATAATGCTGCGGTGAACATGTGTGTGCAAGATCTTGCTTTCACTTCTTTTGAAAGTATACCCAGAAGTGGAATTGCTGGATCATATGGAAATTTTATATTTAATTTTGTGAGGAGATCAATATTATTGAATATAATATTTTATTCTAACCTGTTCATTATTGCTTACATCTATTCTTACATAAACATTCCTGCATGTATTATATATTGTAGCTAGGTCAGATTACATGCCTCATATTTTCCAGTCCTCTGTTACTTTGGTCATCTGCATTGTTCTGTTTATCTACCCTTCACTTTTTCATCTGTCAACACCCTGGCCATCTGTCAACATCTAAATACTGCTTCTTTGATAAATAATGGAATTAAAAGATGACAGTAAATTACAAAACCAAAAATATAATTGACAATAAAACTCAAAATGGAAGATGTGCAAAATAGGTAAACCTCAAAGATATCTAAGAAAAAAAGAAAGAAAACAATAATACATAGCATTAGAATTGAGAAAAGCAGTATAACCACAGATTTAGAAGACATTAATGATAAAGGAGTAAAAGATTTTGTGCGGTTTTAAACATATACAGTTTTTTAATTCTAGATGAGACAAATTATTTTTTAAACAAAATGTAAATTATCAGAATGAAACTCAACTGAACAGACTGATAACAGTGGATGAAGTGAAAAGAACTGTTAATAACCAAGTGATCAACATTAATATCACCAATAATAAGTCATGTTGATAGGGTGTACCACTTGACTGTTGCAATGAGAAAGGCATTTCACTTCCCCAAAACCCGAAATGGCAGTTTGGGCACGAGAACATATCAGACAAACCCAGATTGCAGGACATTCTGCAAAATGTCTGACTAATACTTTAAAAACTTGTCAGGTTTATGAAAAGAAAAGAAAAGATTGAGAAACTGTCATAAATCAGAGGAGACTAAGAAGTCATGACACTATATGCAGTGTGGTATCCTGAAAGAGAAAAAGGACGTTAGTGGAAAAACAGAAATCTGAATAGAGTTTAGCTTAGTTAATAGTATCACACTAATGATAATTTCTTAGTTTGGATAAATGTACCATGGCTTTATAAGATGTTAACATTAGAGGAAGCTGATGAAGAATATACAAAAACTCTGTTATATTTACAACTGTTTTGTAAATCTGAAATTTTTCTAAGATAAAAAGTTTATTTAAATAATTAAGAAAAGAGTTATTAAAGATCTGTCATAAAACAAGGGCAGCAGGCCCATGTACTAGTTTTATTTGCCTATTGCCCTTTCTAGTGTAGCTCACTAACAAATAACTGATAACTCTTAAGTTAATAAAACAGTTCCAAAATGTTGAAAATATAGAAAGTATCCCTGTGAATTATATGAAAGTACCATTACTTTTAATACAGAAAATCTAATGAAGCAGGAAAAAAGAAAAAATATAGATGCAAAAATCCTAAACAAATTATTATATAATTGAATCTATTACTGTGTCGTGATGCTATGTAGTTTTTATTTTGGAAATATAGCATGTTTTAACTACACATAATGAAATATATCACTATAAACTACATGATTGTAGTATTGATAAAATTCTAAGTAAAATTTTTTTAAACCTATTGAAATATAAGAGAATGTACATTTTTGTTTGTTTTTACAGTACAAAGATGGAGGTGGCCTTCCTTAGTTAAAGAGAAAGGCCAGAGGCTTAAAGGAAAAAAATTGATAGATCTATCTACAAATAAGTTAAATGCTTCTGTCAAAGTATAATTTTCAGACATTAGAAGTACAGCTCTCATACAAATATGGAATGAACGTGTGTCAAAACCTCATTCAGATTTTTAATTAGTGCAAGAACTAGTAAGATAATAAAGTTGGATTCTAGAACATTTAAAGAACAGAGACTTATGTAGTCCATCTAGAAAGGCTTTTTTAAAAAGATGCCATAAGAATAAGATTGATAAGATATGAAACTAGTTAATATCCTACAGAATTATAAAACCATAACTTTTGGGTTTATGTTTTCTCCAGAAAAGAAAGGTACCAGTTACATGGAACTTCACAGTGTCTGGGACTCTAATCAAGTAGTAAATTAGAAAGTTCATTACAGGTATATTCTCCAAAATTAAGTAATCCTTTGTTAAAGAACACTTCAGCATGACATTGAAAGGATGTGCTGTACTCTTTTTTCAAGTTTTGGATACATTTTCTTAACACTGTGTACTGTGGTAGACATTGTCAACCAAGTTAAAAGACAAAAAGTTTGATATCCTTAATCAATGAGTACCTAGAAATGAATAATAAAACCTGATAGAAAAAAATAGAGTACAAACTGTTCACTGAAGAACAGATTCACATGGCCAGTAACCATTAGAAGCTGCCTTCAGTCTCAGTCATAATTTTTAAAAGCAAATTAAAATAACAGTGAATGAAGAATTTGGCTATCAGATTGGCCAAACTATAAAAGGTCTATAAGTAAGCGTTGGTAACTGTGTAGACTTAGTCACACATTAATGATGAAATTCTAACTTGTCACAACAAGCGTATTCATCAGTGTTTCTTGTAATAGCAAAATACTGAAAACCTTCTCAGTAGTCTTGTGGTTATACACCAAGTTTCAGACTTATAGAAAAAGAATTAGGTAGATTTGTCTGGAAAGCTCTCCATGATACTGTTAGGTGAGAAAAAGAAAATATGGACAGATATAAATTTTTATTTATAAAACTGTTACATGTGGGGGCTGGCCCCGTGGCCGAGTGGTTAAGTTCTCGCGCTCCGCTGCAGGCGGCCCAGTGTTTCGTCGGTTCGAATCCTGGGCGCGGACATGGCACTGCTCATCAGACCACGCTGAGGCAGCGTCCCACATGCCATAACTAGAGGAACCCACAACGAAGAATACACAACTATGTACCGGGGGCTTTGGGGAGAAAAAGGAAAAAATAAAATCTTAAAACAACAACAACAACAACAAAAAACTGTTACATGTGTCTGAGGGGCTGGCCAGTGGTATAGTGGTTAAGTTTGTGTGCTCTGCTTTGGTGGCCTGGGGTTTGCAGGTTCGGATCCCGGGTGTGGACCTAGCACCACTTGTCAAGCCATGCTGTGGTGGCATCCCACATAAAATAGAGGAAGACAGGCACAGATGTTGGCTCAGTGACAATCTTCCTCAAGCCAAAAGAGGAAGATTGGCAACAGATGTTAGCTCAGGGTCAATCTTCTTCATACAGAAACCCCCCCACCTCGGCCGAAAACCTAGTACATGTGTATATTTATAGCTAGGTCTTGAATAAGTATAGGAGAATTTGTTTACTTTAGGGGTGTAAGAAAATGTTCTACCTTTTTTTTTTTTTTCAAGTAGGGATAAGTGATTTTAATTCTTGTATTCTTAAAAGAATCTTTTTTATATAAATCCAAAAACTTAAATATCACATTCTTTTGGAGATTTTGTGTCATTTTATAAAACTACCCAGATAATAAGGAAATCCTTTAGTTTTTCCTACTGATATTAAAGAGGGAGAAAGCAGAACAAATATTAATAGTATGTAATACCCCGAAGTGTCTGCCATAAATAAACTACCAAGAGAAGAGGATGAATATTTTTACTCAAGTAGATTACAAATATTTGTGAACTGGGCCTCATGTCTCACTTTTTACTCCCATTTCTTTTCCTCAATACTTCCTCCCTGCCTTTCTCTTCCAAAGGTGAGCCTTCTTGGATTCAGTTTTGTGGTATTTTGTGACTCTGTAATCCCGATGAATTCTTTGCTCTCAGAAGGGAAAATGGAGGGAAGGTTTCCTCCAGTTGAGTCAGGTTGTTGGGGTAGTGAGACTAGGCAGGGAGGCAGGGGTAAAGTCAAAGTAATGAGCTACTTATGTGGTGATTTATGAAAGAGTCAAGGTTTGAATAGCTGTTGGCAGAAAGCAGAAGAAATGTGTAGACAAGGCGTGTGTGTGTATGTGTGCACTGCAGCTGCAAAGTATATACCTTACAAACCTTGTACCTCACTAAGATTGCATACTAATGTAATTTAACCTTTATTTGATGAGTAAGGCTACTCAATATGAGTATCATTTCCCGTAATATGCTGTAATAAGTTGTTCGCAAGTAATATGCAATGCATAGGTACAAGAGCCAACCTAGATGACTTGTGTTTGTTCAGACTTCCACATCTCCATCTTCACCCCCAATGTGTTGGAAAAATCATATAATTAAATTTAACTAAAATTTTGTGTAAACTGATAGTATTCAATAACTCAGTAAGAATCAAAGGATTCTCTTATGAGGAAAATCAAGTGCTTTTTTGTTTTGTTTTGTGTTGTTTTTGGACTGACCCTGAGCTAACATCTGTTGCCAATCTTTTTTTTTCTTCTTCTCCCCAAAGCCCCCCAGTACATAGTTGTATGTTCTAGTTACAGGTCCTTCTAGTTCCTCTATGTGGGATGCCACCTCAGCATGGCCTGATGAGTGGTGCTAGGTCTGCGCCCAGGATTGGAACCTGCCAAACCCTGGGCTGCCAAAGTGAAGCGTGCAAACCTAACCACTTAGCCACGGGGCCAGCCTCAGAATCAAGTGCTTTTTAACAAAGATGTTTAATATCTAATTTTACTCCTTAACTTTTGCTTGTTTTGGCCTATTTTTAGGACCTTGGCTGTACTCTGCATAATTGAGGGTGTTGAATATGTGAGGTGTTGGAAAATTCTCATGGTTCAAATATTAAACAGATTTTCAGGACCTGCTTTGAGTTCTAGCTCTACTCTCTAAAATACATAAGAAATATATAATTTATCCTACAGAGCTCCAAGTAAATGCTTAGTGTGTAGCAAAGTATATTCTTATATCAATATTGGTTGTTTTTGTTTCTAAAAATAGTCAGCCTTAGGTGAAATAGATGATCAATTACCAGTTAGTCATCTTTGAAATTGACTTGTGAGAGTATCAGCCCTGAGTACCTATCTGCCTTGTAATTGTGGCTTAAACCTTCTCCTTACCGAGTGAAAAAAATAAATCTTTCACTATCTAAACAGTGTTAAGGCTTTGTATGTATATGTCCTGGGAAGAAATCAGAAACATTCCCAAATTCATATTAAATCCTTCCTTAAGAAGAGAGTTGGATTGAAAGGGAGAATATCGTATGGGAAAAGGAGAGACTGAGGAGGTTCAAGGAAGGAAGCAGGCTGAATGGGATGAAAGAAGCAAATAGTCTTAC
Source organism: Equus quagga (assembly GCF_021613505.1). Classification (NCBI taxonomy): domain Eukaryota; kingdom Metazoa; phylum Chordata; class Mammalia; order Perissodactyla; family Equidae; genus Equus; species Equus quagga. Next base: position 19,042,201 of record NC_060280.1, read on the forward strand.
TGAAAGTTTGACTATTCTCAAGTGTATTTCAACCATTACCTCTCTTTGTGTGATTATTTTCTGTTCTTAATGTCAATTCCCTATCTCTGACTGGAGATTATTCCTTGAATGTTGCCGTCACTAATAGGGAAATGCAAATCAAAAACACAGTGAGATACCACCTCATACCAATTAGGATGACTACCATCAAAAACACAGAAAATAACAAATGTTAGCAAGGATGTGGAGAATTTGGAGCCCTTGTGCACTGTTGGTGGGAATGTAAAATGGTGCAGCTGCTATGGAAAACAGTATGATGGTTCCTCAAAAAATTAAAAATAGAATTACCATATCATCCAGGAATTCTATTTCTGGATATGTAGCCAAAAGATTGAAGCAGAGTCTCAGAAAAATCTTAGTACAGCCATGTTCATAGCAGCATTATTCACAATAGCTAAACTGTGGAAGCAACCCAAGCATTCATTAGCTGATTAATGGATAAAAAAAAAAAGTAGCGTATACACACAATGGAATATTGGGCTTAAAAAAGAAGGAAATCCTGTCCCATGATAAAACATGGATGCATCTTGAGGTTCACTGTATAATTTCACTTATATGAGGTCTCTAAAGTAGTCAAACTCTTAGAAACAAAAAGTGGAATGGTTTTTGCCAGGAGTTGGGGGAAGGGGAAATGGCCAGATGTTGTTCAGTGGGTGTAGAGTTTCAGTCTTCAAAATGATAAAATTCTAGAGAATTGTTGCACGACAATGTGAATATAGTTAACACTACTGAACTGTACACTTAAGAATAGTTAATATGGTAAATTTTGTTTTTACCACAATTAAAAAAAATATTTAAAATATTGATATGATGCCTAACTGGCAAGATATTCTGATTTATGTAGTTTGGGATGAGGTCCTGGCACTGAAAAATTTAAAAAGCCTCCCAGGTGATTCCATAGCATAGTCAGGTTTGAGAACCACTGAAATAAACATAAAAATGTAAGGAACTGTAAAAAAGCTACTAGGTAGGTGATATCATGCAATCTTGTAAATACTTTCATTCCAAGGGAATTAAATATTCTTTGGTTAACACAATGTTAAATTCTAATCACTAAGCAAGCATTTATTAATTCAGCCATTGGAGTTGAAATTGGAGAACGTTTTAATAGTAAATTGAAGAGATTTGTGATAACAAATGTATCAGGTTCTCTTATGAATGATTTTCAGCAGAGCCTACAAGATAATAGCAGATCACTTAGTTAAGAATTTTAAAATCTGCTTTTAACTTTGCAGTGGCATACATACAGTTAAATAATATTTTTTTTAACCTAAACATTTGCTTTATTTGAAAGATTAAGTGCAGTTCAATTAGAATTGTGCTTGTTGTTTATACGTCCAACATTTTTATCTGTATGGATATCTAAATTGTCACTTTCTGGATTTTTCAAAATGAAATTTGTGTGCAGTTTGTTGATAGTAGTATTTACACGTGAAAATCGTAAATGGTAAATATATTTTATGCAAAAGACAAGGGGAGTGGGGACTACTGAGACAATTTTTGTTATTCTACAGTTTTAAAACCATGGTACGATTGGAGACTCAGAGGTGGCAGACTCACTCAGTAAAGTGTGTTAGTTAACAATACAACTACCATTTTAATTTTCTGAGCCTGGAATTTCTCCCTTAAATATATGAGAATATAAAACTACTCTGAGAACGTTTTTCAGCCCTGAGCATTGCGAAATATCTACTGGCAGGATATTAACTTGGAACAGCAGACCCTTCTTTTTTTAGCACCCTTTTTCCTGCAGATGTGACTTGAACAGAGGAAGATGTGGTTTTTGTTTTTGTTTTTTTTAGGTACTCCAGCAGGTAATCAGCAATAGAAGTAAAGACAATAGTCATTTGTTAAATGAACTCTGGTCAATTTAGATATAGAGTGTTTACAACTGTTTAAATGTGTGTGATTTCTAGTGTTCTAATAAAATTGTTTGTTTTTTGAAACTCCTAGGTATATTTTAGAAATAAATTTTAACTACTTCAAACATATCCTCTCTGATTTTGGAGTGGTGGAAAGCTGATATATTTAGTTTCTGTTCTAAAATAGGAGATGCAAAATTGATAGCTAACATTTCTTATATCGGATTACCACATGACATTAGAAAAACAGGATTTATGGTACAAATATTATTTATTAAAGAAGTTTAAAAATGCTTTATAAATATTTCCCCCTTACATATGTTAGAATGTACACTTTCTGACAACATTTTAAATTTAATACTAAAGCAGAATTAAGTAATATTTCCTTAAAAATCTTTATGAAGATTAATATCTTACTGAACAGGAATTTGACCCAGACTTACCTGCATATGTGTATATGCTTCTAAGTCTTGTCCTGACACTTGACTTTTCGCATTTTTCCTTTGTTGTATTTCAGTCCCTGTTGTAATCTGGAATGCAAAAAGAACTTCTAAGAAGGACGTATTACTTACAAAATTTACGGATAGGAATAGAGTCATCAGTCAGTGACTAAGGATGGCTGAATTCAATTTTGCTGATGTTTAAGTTGTCTAATGTCCTGTCTTTCAGTGAGACCAACATTTGGCGTTCAGTATCTGGGATTGTGGATGAGGTGAAAGGAAAGGTGAATTCTAATGATGAATCAGGGCAGGAACTGAAGAAGGCTTTGTTTGTTTCTTTAACTTGTTTTGTAATAAGGTCAGTTATTTCAGTGAATAACCAAGTTGTAGTGACATGAGGAATTGCACGTTGCTTGTGAGATGCAGAATGACATAGGAACTGCCAGAATTCTTTTCATTTATCATGAATTCCAGAAAGAGAACTTTTGACCAGAAGTATCACATTCCGTTTTTTTTTTTTTTTTACTAAACACTATTTATTCTTTAGGGAATACGGCATTCCAGCTTTACTTGAAATCCCAAATGGAATCATGTTGCGTGATTGTAATCAGAGAAAAAAAAGTGTAAATAGCACCCAAGAGAGACTCTTAAGGCTGCTTTACCAAGTTTAAGTACAACTTTGTGTGTCTAAGCAAATCCATAACTAGTCCTCCCTCTCTCTCCTCCCCTCCCAATAATCATACCTAATTCATATTGAAACTTTAATTCAGAGTTCATAAACTTTCAGTCTAAGTGGGAAAGAGGACTGTCAGTGTGTTAACATGCAAGAAACAGAAGTATATAAAGGGTCCTGTTTGTAATTTTATTTTTTGTTTTAAGCTAAAAAGCAAAATAGGACCTGGGTTTGATACATAGCTTTTGTTTTGCTCCGTACCTTAGGTGACAGTATTATATTGAAAGAAAAGATCACTAAACTGGGTTTTTGACTAGGCTGAGGTATTTAACTCTTTGATCTGGTCACTTTATTTAGTTTCTCTGAGATTTAGTTTCCTATCTTTTAAGTCCTCCTTTTCTTTCTAATAGATTTTCTCTCCTCTAATGGAGAAGAGAAAGGATGAACAATATGTTTTCCACAGTTCCAAGGCTCTTAAGATCTAAGTTAGGAAAAAGGAACAGTTAAGAGACAAATAAATAGATAAGTGTCATTGGTAACTTATATAATAGTGTTTCTAGCTACAACAGGAGCTCAAAATTAAGTAGATTAAGACTTGAATTGTGATGGAAAGGTGAGTAGGGTTTTATTTGCTGGGAAGAAGATGCGGGGAAGTGAACAGATCAAGGCAGGGTTGTAAGAAAGATGAGACTTCCTTTAAGAGACTGACCTGAGTGAAGCAGAGACTCAGGGAGGCAGAAGTGGGAAAAAGTGGAAATTAAAATTGTATAAATTTATGAAGCCAGGTAATGGATGACCTTGAAAGTTGTGTCAGAAGTATGTATTTGAATTAGGAGGCAATAAGAAGCCATTACAGATTCTTGATGACAAAAGCTGGGTTTTGGAAAATGAATCTATCAGTGCTTCATTGGAATATTTGGAAGAGAGTATCTGAGTTTTCCATGATGCATAAATTCTGTCCTGCCATTGGAATTCAGCAACCAATTCTTAAAGATTTCACATTTTATCACTGTATTTAATTATCTACCTGGCATATGACAATCAACTTTATATGTATATTCTTTCCTTCTGTTTCAGAGCAGCATCACAGTATAATCTTTTTAAAAAAATTTAGCAGACATCTAGGGATTAAGACTCAATCATATTTGGTGCTACAAATGTAAATACCTTAACCAACGTGATATTTAGATGAACAGGTAGATATTTTATATGCATAATTGTGTTTGTAGTGGTGTCATAACTTACTTTTCTGCATAATAAGCAGCAGGTTTCTTTTGACTTTAATTAGAAGATGCGTCCTGATTGTAGAAACATTGAAGTGTGAAAGATATATGTATTAGAATTGAGATGATGTGGTGTTTTCATAGTGCCTATAGCAGTATTATGTGTCTAATAGATTTGGAGTCTCAATTAGTGTTATATACTAATAATTGAAGTTGTAAAATAGGTGAAGAGTGTTCCAGGATTTAATGTCCAGAATTAGCAAGAAACAAAAAAGAATGGTTAGTCATAATAGACTGTCAGATGTGTGTACTAATGAAGAGTGAGTGAGAGTGTAGTATATTTCTGTGTGTCCACTTGAGCCAACAGTTTTGGACCTCAGATCTTTTTGCGTAAAATGGGGGTAGTAAATCCTGCCCCGTCTTCTTTGCAGTGTGGTTGTGAGGAACAAATGAAAGATGCTGTGTTTTAGATTTACTTAAAGGATTATATAAACTTTTAACATACTACCCAAGTGTATTTGTTATTATTATCACTATGACTTCTAAAAATACACAGCAATATAAGAAGATCATTTATAGAAAAGATTAGAACTGCCAGTACTTGGGATAGGAATATACATTTCTGGTATGATTTGAATGTATTAGTATTTCAGGGAAAAGCATCTAAAAGAATGTTATATTTCTTTGCTTACTGAAGCCAGGAATTTCTGTAACAGTAATAAAGCCATCCGTATCATAATTAAAAGATTAATATAAAACAAACAAAAAGGTTTGTATATGTAAATAGTTTATACACACTCAAGTATGCCGATGAACTTCTTTCCCATCTCCCTGGTCAGATACTAGTGAAATTCCTTGAGGTCTGGCAAAAGAAATGAACAAAGGTACCTCTCCTTTAGATATGTTTTCGTAGCTCAGGGCATACCAGGGTCCCACAGAATAAAGCAAGCTCTGCTGAAGGTTGTAGACATTGTAAACCATAGGAGGAAGAAAACTACTATGCAGAGAATGAGTAGACACAACAAGCAAGAGAATAAATACAACAAGAACTGGAGATAAGAGAAAAACCTTAAAAAGACTATTAAAAGAAAGAATAGGAACCATAATGGAAAACTTGTTTAATATGAAAGAGGAGCAGGAGGATTTGAAAGATTTGAAAGAGATCAAACAATGCTTAGAAATGAAACAGTAACCGTAGTTGAAATTAAAATGTCAGTGAATTTCAACAAACCTTTGTGTTCTATGTGCCATAACATATTTCTTCCTATAGTATTATTGTATAATCGTTTGAAGAGAGAATTAGTTAATTCAAGGAGGGATTTGAGGCTATCACCCAGAAAACAGCATAGATAATGTAAAGAGAAAAACTATATGTAGGAAATGTCAAGAACATGGAAGACAGAATGAGAATGTCCAACTTATGTTTAATAGGAGTTTTAGAACCAGAGACTAGAGAATGAATAAGAGACAATGTCTGAAAGGAAGATAAAGGCTATAAGTTTTCCAAAATTAAAGTCGTGAGATTTTAGATTGAAGAAGCATACTGTGTTCCAAACAAGATGCATAAAAATAAATCCACACTTAATAATACTAGGTAATATTTATTGAGCACTTATTTGCCAAGCATGTTCCAATGCTTTACTTGTATTATCTCATTTATTTAATTCCTTCAGTAGTCCTCTGGGAAAAGTACTGTTTTTATTTCTATTTAAAAATTGAGGAAACTGAGCCCAGAGAAGTTAACAACTTGCTTAAGTCCACACAACTTGTAAATGATGGAACCAGCATTTGAACTTGGGCAAATCCCCCTGACAACATTGATCAAGAAATAATAGTACACAGTAACAATATTACAAATATAAAAGGCACATGTTAAGATTTTTAAAATTTATAATAGCAACTTTGAACTGGTTTATTCTAAAAATATGAAAATTTTGAATAAAATTAGAATTTCTGGTTTTCTAGAAAAATGTGAGTTATCAAAGTTAATGATTAACGGAAATAGAAAATCTAAAAAGAACTCTACCCTTTAAAGAAATGGATTCAGTGTTTAAAAACTGCATGTAAGAGAAATACCAGTCTCGGTTATTTCACTTGTGAATTTTACCAAAACTTCTAGTATTAGTAAGTTACTTCTGTCTTATATGAAATGTTCCAGAAAATGAAAAACTGAATGATTTTCCTGAGTAGCATTTATCACATCTCTGACCTGTGTCTCACTGCCCCACTAGAAAGTAACCTTATGACGGCAATGATCATGCCTTGCTTATTTGTCAACTGCATCTTTAGCATTTAGTCAAATACCTGTCATGTGGTAGGCTCTCTAAATATTTGACCGAAAAATATAGTAATACTTTAATTAATGTTTTAAAAATATTTAGAAATCTTTAATAATTGTATTCTCTTTCCTTATTTGACCTATCATATTCCTATAGAGAAATACTAGGTGAAATGTTTGTTCGTATTTTGATATTTTATGATTTATTCTTTGCAAATATTTATTTTGTGAGGTTTTAATAAAAGTACATAATATTCTTAAAGTATGCCAAATACATTAAAGTATGGGTTTACTCAGTGGGGAGAATCCTTTTATGAGATATACATATATCAAATCATCACATTGCACACTTTAAATATCTTAACAATTTTATTTGTCAATTATACCTCAGTAAAGGTATAAAAATACCACCCAAGGGGGCTGGCCCCGTGGCCGAGTGGTTAAGTTCGCGCGCTCTGTTGCAGGCGGCCCAGTGTTTTGTTGGTTCGCATCCTGGGCGCGGACATGGTACTGCTCATCAAACCACGCTGAGGCAGCGTCCTACATGCCACAACTAGAAGGACCCACAATGAAGAATATACAACTATGTACCGGGGGGCTTTGGGGAGAAAAAGGAAAAAATAAAAATCTTTAAAAAAAAAAATACCACCCAAAAAAAGCTTATCCTTTTAAACATGTATGTTGTTATTAGATAATGATCTCTGTCAGGTAGGACAGTTCTTTAATACTTTAAAAAAAATAATGTAGTAGAGGAAAAGATTAAAAATACTCCTCTTTTCTCTTCTCTATCATAAGCGCGCAATTTTAATGCATTTTTTCCCCTATTTTCTCTTTGTCCTGTTTTCAACATACTTAGTTTTTGTCCTAGTAGGAGCATTCTCTTATATTCTTTTCTTTCATGTACTTTACTATTTAAAGAGCTATGTCAAATTTAAATGATTTTGCTTTCCTCCTCTTGCTTCTGTTTATTCTTTTTGCTTGTGTTTTCTGTTTCTTGCATCCTACAAATTTTATTTTCTCCAAAGATGTGTTTGCTAACTGGTAAGTGCCAAATTTACCTTGTCTCATGATAAATGCCAGATATATTCTCAGGTATTTTGTTTTTCTTTCATGAGTTTAAATAAAGGAAAAACCAGATGTATTTTAGAAATCAAGGTTCAACCTTATCATGTAGGGAATGTGACATTTTACTTGCTGGCTAGTGTCATTCGTATTTTTCCTTGAAATCAGAGATTTTTCATCTTTCTGCTATTCAGAGTAACTTTTATGTCATTCAAATTCAAATGTGAAGTTTAAATAAAACTAACAACTGGTTTCTTCTTAAATGAATAGGAGTTTTTATGTTTGACAGATTTTTTTAGTGAAAAGAAAACATCTGTTACAGAGCACTTAAATTAAATTTTTGTTCTTAATTTATTTGTATTTAAAATCCAACCACAGTTACTTACTTCTAAAGTGGAATTCTTAGTGAAGCTAAGAGTTATTGGCACAACAGCAAAATTGTGCATTAAATAAATATGTGTGAGTGTTAAATAATCCATTTCTGATACTTTTTAGTGTTGGAAAAGAAACAGCTTCTCTGATTTGAATTATTGCACAGTTTCACTGAAGCCCATACATAGCATATATTCTTGTCTGCTACATCACACTTACTTTCTGATGCACATAGGAAATCATTCCCATCCCTTAGGTTAAAAAGTATTTATATAGTATTTCCTACCTGGGAAACTTTCTTCTTTTAGTTTAGAATTTAAATTCTTGGAATAACCATAAAGTGTTTCTGTAAAATCATCTCAAATTATATTATTAAAATTAAGGTGAGTTACTAAATTTAAAATATTCGTTTTTTTGTCAGGATATCATAATTTTAACATTCTTATTAAATCACTGAAAATGTAAGATGGACAAAACATATCAGTTTAATATGCTTGTGTGTGTGTGTGTATTCCTTCTGTAACGTGCGTTGAGGTGTGATTAGCTGCTATTTCTTAGTGTTTGCTGTGATTCATTTATTTCTGTGTGGAAATTTATCTCATGTTGAAGTCATGACATTTTAGTTAAAACTAGATGTATTTTTCTGTTTAATTTTCATATAATATCAAAACAAAAATTATTTAAAGCAATTTATGTTTTTTATGTCACTAGCGTTATGTTATTAATATGGCTACTGAACACTGAGAAAAATAGTGGATTATAAATGTTAAATTGATTCTGAGTTACCAGTTACTTTAATGTTCGTTGATAATGTAGCAACTGTATATGTAGTTTGGTTAATTTAGTAATAATTCAAAAAAAGGGCCGCTTTAGAGTAGTAGAAGACTGAAGATTTGTAGGATTTTCTTTTTGCTGTCTCTGTCTTAGTGTATTTCTAAGTGGCCTCAAATAAGGGCTGTGAAGAAATGTTTTATTTTTCCTCAAACATGTAAAATACATCTGGAAGAATAAATTCACATCTGGTTCATGGATTTCCTCCATGGACATGATCCAAATTCAGTGTCAAGATTAGAGTTTGTACTCATGGGTTTGCAGAATCTTGTGCGGAATTTGAAATATTTTGTTTGGAAGTAGTTGAGGAAACAATTGATTCAGATGTTTGTGTTAAGTTCTAATTTTAGATATATTTCTCCCTCATTAAAAATAAAAATGTTTTCTGCTTCGTAATATAATCAAAGTACTTGTAAACACTGTTTACATTTAACAAGATGTTTTGTGTAACCATTCTCCAACTTTCTTTTATGAAAGAGAGATCAATTAAATTGTTAAACTTATCAGGTCACGATGATTGGTAGCCCTAACCATTAGTAGAAATGTACTTCTTCTGTGTAGTATTGTGTAGTCTCAATTGTACTGTCACACTTCATTGACTCCATTTAGAAGCAACAACAATCCTTTTTTAATTGTTGTTGTCTAAATGTTGCCCAAATGGCAGTTTGAAATATAATGGTGGATGTACTCAGTTCCTCCCTCAGCCCCACAATGGCTAACAAATGTATTTGTGTCTGAATGGAGTCCCTAGAGTAGCATCAAGTAGAAGCATTTATGGGCTCAATCCAAGAAGCATGTGAACTAAAAATAATATTGTCAAACTTTTATGAATTATTTGTCTTATGCATTAAGACTGCCAAACCAAGCTGCTAGTCATGTGAATTAAACTTGATACACAAGGATAAATGAGTGTTGCTCATTAAAGAGGATGTTTGGTTTTTTCAAGGATTTTTTTTTATCCTTTAACTGTGGTATATTTTTTATATGGTAACATTATAAAGTTTATTTGTAGATAAGTCTTCAGCTATTTGGTTTTCTATATGTTTTTTTAACTTTGAGCTTTCTGTGGATAGAAAATATGCATTTTGCATATGTGTCTAATTTAGTGGTTTCTAAACAATATGGCAAGAATTTTTGTCTTTCAGCAGATTTTCCAGTGCATCATCAAATTGTAGGTATTCTAAGAGTCTTGGAAGGGGCCAGTCCTTGAGGATTCCTACTTCTTTCCTCTTTTACTCCTTGTAACCTTTCCTTCCACTTTAGACATTGGTATATACAATTTTGTTTTGGCAAATGAGAATTAAGATGGAAACATTAATTTTTTGGATCACATTTATATTAGTGTTACTGTTAGAAAATCTATACTGGTTTGCTGCACTGGTACATACAGCCACATTAAAAAGTTATCTGTTACAATTTGCTTTTGCAGCCTTCTTTGATGTCCTGTGCTCCCTACTTTTTGTTCCATGTGTCTGTGAATACCATGTTTTGGTTATCACAGGGAACTATGAATGAATGCTTCATTGATACAGTCACTGTTTTTCTTTTTAAAAATTTTTTAAAAGATTTTCTTTTTTCCTTTTTCTCCCCAAAGCCCCTTGTACATAGTTGTATATTTTTAGTTGTGGGTCCTTCTAGTTGTGGGATGTGGGATGCCGCCTCAGCGTGGCCTGACGAGTGGTGCCATATCCGTGCCCAGGATCCAGCCTAGCAAAATCCCGGGCCGATGAAGCTATGTGTGCGAACTTAACCACTTGGCCACGGGGCCGGGCCCTTACTCTTTTTCTATGTATAGGTATATATTTAACTTTTAAAAGTATTTCTTGAGGGTCTATGTGGCAGGCAACGTTCAGGGTACTAATTTTAAGCTGTTTGGTTTACCTTTCTTCCCTATCAAGTAGTGGGACTCCTTCCTTAACCTCTGTTACTCATTACAGCTCAGTTTGTTCTGCTGTTCTTTCTCAATTCTATACCCTTTCCTAACCCTTTTCCCTTTATCTTACTTTGAATTTGTCATCACTTACTTTGGTCAGTACCATTTGGTGGTTATACTTCGAGACTCAGATGTGAGAAATGATAGTGTTCTTATTGCAAAGAGTACACTTTCAACATATGCATATATCTATGAAGCCACTGTCACATTCAAGATAAGGGTCATATCCATCACCTCAGAAGTTTTTTCATTCCCCTTGGTAATCCTTTCTTCTCCTTGTTCCCCTTCCCCCGACAACCACTGATTTGCTTTCTGTCACTGTATACTCATAGTGAGTTGAATAGTGGCCTCCCAAAGATATGTCCACTTGGAACCTGTGAATCTGACCATATTTGAAAGTTAAGGATCTGGAGATGATCTCATCCTGGATTAGGGTGGGCCCTGAATCCAATGACAAATGTCCTTATAAGAGAAGGAGAGAAGACAGAGAGAGGAGAAGGTGGTGTAATGGAGGTAGAAATTGGAGTGATGCATCTACCAGCCAAGGACTGCCAAGATTTGCTGACAGCCACCAGAATCTAGGCTAGTGGCATAGAATAGATTTTTCCTCAGAGCCTGCAGAAGGGACCAAGCCTACCAACACCTTGACTTTGGACTTCTGGCCTTCAGAACCTTAATAGAATAAATTTCTATTGTTTCAAGCCACCAGGTTTGTGGTAGTATTTCACAGCAGCCCAATGAAATGGACACAAGATTAGTTTTTATTTTGTAGAATTTTATACAAAGGAAGTCATACAGTATATATTCTTTTTTATCTGCATTTGTTTACTCAGCATACCTATTATTGCATAGTATTTCATTGTATGTATATACCATAATTTGTTTGTCTGTTTGCTTGTTGGTAAACAATTGATTATTTGCAATTTTTTGCTATTATAAATAAAGTTGCTGTGAACATTTGTGTCAAGTCTTTGTGTAGGCATATGATTTCATTTCTCTTGGATAAATTCCTAGAAGTTGAATGGTTAGGTATATTTAACTCTGTGTCTGTATATATTTAACTCCTTAAGGAAACTTCCAAAGTGCTTTTCGAGAACATTGTACCATTTTGCATTCCTGAAGTAGTATATGAGAGTTCCAGTGCCCCCATAGCTTGGCCAACTCCTGGTAGGATCAGTCTTTTTAATTTTAGCCATTGGATTGGTGTGTAGTGACATCTCACTGTGGTTTTAATTATTATTTCCCTAATGACTTACAATATTGAGCAATTTTTCATGTGCTCAAATGCCATCTGTATAATCTTCTTTGGTGAAATATGTGTTCAGATATTTGACTCATTTTTAAAATTGGGTTTTTGTTTTCTTATTACTGAGTTTAGAGATTTAAAAAAATCTGTCTAGATAAAAGTCCTTCAATAGGCATATGGTTTGTAAATATTTTTCTCTCAATCTGTATCATGTCTTTTCATGTCCTTTATGAGTATCTTTCAGTGAGCAGAAATTTTTAATTTTAATAAGTCCAATTTTATCAATTTTTTAATTAACTGTGTTTTTTTGCATGTTGTGTCTCAGAGATCAGTCTCTTTGAGATGTCTCTACCAATGTAACAAAGGTTTTTTCCTGTGTTTTCTTTAAATTTTTTACTTCAACAGGTTTACTGAGGTATAATTTACATATAATAAACTACATATATTAAAACTACACATATTTGAAAAGTTTTGACATATGTATACACCCATGAAATCACCACCCAGTGGAGATAGTGAACATACTCATCACCTGTAATAATTTCCTACTGCCCTTTTATAGTCCCTCCCTCCCACTCTTCTGTCCACCCCCCTCTGCCAGGTATTCACCTACCTACATTCTGTCACTATGGAATAGGTTGCAGTTTCTAAAGTTTTATATAAATTGGAATCATACACCATGTACTCTCTTGTCTGGCTTATTTCAGTCAGCGTAATTAGTTTTAGATTCCTCCATGTTTTATGAAGTATCAGTAATCCATTCCTCTTTTTTTCTTGTAAGTAATATTACATTGTATTGATATACTACAATTTGTTTATCTGTTTAGCTGTCCTGGACTCTTATTTTTGGGGAAGTTTTTGATTACTGTTTCTATTTCTTTACTTGTGATTGGTCTGTTCAGATTCTCTGTTTCTTCCTGATTCAGTTTGGGTAGGTTGTATGAGTCTAGGAATTTATCCATTTCTTCTAGGTTGTCCAATTTGTTCGCATATAGTTTTTCATAGTATTCTCTTATGATCCTTTGTATTTCTTTGGTATCTGTTGTGATTTCTCCTCTCTCATTTCTCATTTTATTTATTTGAGACGTCTCTCTTTTTTTTTTTGTGAGTGTGGCTAAGGGTTTGTCGATTTCGTTAATTTTTTTGAAGAACCATCTCTTTGTTTCATTGATCCTTTCTACTGTCTTTTTTGTTTCAATATCATTTATTTCTGCTCTAATTTTTATTATTTCCCTCCTTCTACTGACATTGGGCTTTGTTTGTTCTTCTTTTTGTAATTCCGTTAGGTGTCGTTTGAAGTTGTTTATGTAAGATTTTTCTTGCTTATTGAGGTGAGCCTGTATTGCAATGAATTTCCCTCTTGGGACTGCCTTTGCTGCGTCCCAAATCATTTGGTACAGTGTGTTTTCATTTTCATTTGTCTCCAGATAATATTTGATTTCTTCTTTAATTTCTTCAGTAATCCATTGTTTGTTCAGTAGCATGTTGTTTAGTCTCCACATTTTTGGCCCTTTCCCAGCTTTATTCTTGTAGTTGATTTCTAGTTTCATAGCATTATGATCAGGAAAGATGCTTGATATTATTTCAACCCTCTTCAACTTACTGATGCTTGCTTTGTTTCCCAAGATATGGTCTATCCTTGAGAATGTTCCATGCGCGCTTGAGAAGAATGTGTAACCTGCTGTTTTTGGATGAAGTGTCCTATATATATTTATTAGGTCCATCTGATCTAATTTTTCACTTAATTCTATAATATCCTTGTTGATTTTCTGTCTGGATGATCTGTCCATTGGTGTTAATGGGGTGTTGAGGTCCCCTACTATTATTGTATTGCTGTTGATGTCTCCTTTTAGTTTTGTTAATAGTTTCTTTACGAATTTTGGTGCTCCTGTGTTAGGTGCGTGTATATTTATAAGTGTTATGTCATCTTGGTGGAGCGTCCCTTTTATCATTATATACTGCCTCTCTTTGTCTTTCTTTATCTGTTTTGCTTTGAAGTCTACTTTGTCTGATATAAATATGGCAACACCTGCTTTCTTTTGTTCATTATTAGCTTGGAGTATTGTCTTCCATCCCTTCACTTTGAGTCTGTGTTTGTCTTTGGGGCTGAGGTGTGTTTCCTGGAGGCAGCATATTGTTGGATCCTGTTCTTTGATCCATCCTGCCACTCTGTGCCTTTTGATTGGAGAGTTCAATCCATTCACATTTAGAGTGATTACTGAAACGTGGGGGCCTACTGTTGCCATTTTATCACTTGTTTTCCAGTTCTTTTGCATTTTGTCCTGATGGAGAGCTGTTACTTTGTGTTATTGTCCTTCTGCTTATCTCCTTTGTTCTGGATTTTGTAACCCCTTTCCTTTTTTTGATTTTTCAGGAATGAGGTTCTTCCTGAGCATTTCTTGAAGAGGAGGTTTTGTGGCGATGAACTCCCTTAACTTTTGTTTATCTGGGAAAGTTTTTATTTCTCCATCGTATTTGAAGGATATTTTCGCTGGGTACAGTATTCTTGGCTGTAGGTTTTTGTCCTTCAGAGTTTTGAATATTTCATTCCAATCTCTTCTAGCCTGTAAGGTCTCTCCTGAGAAATCTGCCGATAGCCTTATGGAGTTTCCTTTGTAAGTTATTTTCTTCTGCCTGGCCACCCTTAGTATTTTCTGTTTGTCATTGACTTTTGCTAGTTTCACTACTATATGCCTTGGGGTTGGTCTTCTTGCGTTAATAAAGTTTGGAGATCTCTTCGCTTCTGTCACATGAAGTTCCATCTCTCTTCCCAAGTTTGGAAAGTTCTCAGCTATTACTTCTTTGAACAGACCTTCTGCCCCTTTCTCCTTCTCTTCTCCCTCTGGTATACCTATAATCCTTATGTTGCATCTCCTAATTGAGTCGGATAATTCTCAGAGAGTTTCTTCATTTCTTTTTAGTCTTAGTTCTCTCTCCTCCTCTGTCTGCAGCATTCCTATATGCCTATCCTCCAAACTGCTAATTCTGTCCTCCATATTATTGACCCTACTGTTCAGAGAGTCTGGATTTTTCTTAATCTCCTCCATTGTGTTCTTCATCTCCAGTATTTCTAATTGGTTCTTCTTTATAGTGTCAAGCTCTTTTGTGACATAGCTCCTGAACTCATTGAGTTGTCTATCTGAATTCTCTTTTAACTCGTTGAGTTTTTTAATAATGGCAGTTTTGAAATCATTGTCATTTAGGTTATACATTTCATTTTCTTTGGGATTGTTTTCTGGGTGCTTATCATTTTCCTTCTGTTCTGGAGATTTAATATATTTTTTCATACTGCTTGATGGCATGGGTTTGTGCCTCCGCATAGAGATAGAGTTTAATCGCTGCTTCCACTTGTTGCGACTGGTGTGGGGGGGACAGCTGTTTAGACTGCACCAACTAGGAACCCTGTCAGCTGTTACTGACTGGACCTGGACCCCTCCTCGTAGTCACAGTGGTCCTGTGGGTTCCCTCATCGGTTGTGGGGGCAATTGCAAGGGGGCCTCAGGCTGCTGGTGCCTACTGTTGCAGCCCACTTAGACGTGCTCCCTCCTTGTGGTCTGCAGCCGTGTTTTGGGCTTTCCTAGCAGCCAGGAGCAGGATCACCTATAATCGCCCCTTTGTCCCTAACAGAGCCCACAAGATCACACTTGTCCACTATAGGTCCCAGCAGAGCTATGGGTATCTTCTGCAGTCTGTCGTTAGCTCACCTAGCTGTGCTACTTTTGCCCCAGAGCCTTCCCGCCTGCGATTGCCAGTCGGGACCTCTCCACTAGTGCCGTGCAGAGGCTTTCCTGAGGCTGCTGTAGGAACCTGGAGTTCACCCCTGGGCTACGTAGCTATTTCACCAGAGCTCCACTTTGCCCCACTCCACTCTCACGGGATCTCTGGGAGCCCTTTGCCTCGTCTGGGACATGGCCAGAGTCCGTGGGCCTGGCGGTGGCTAGTAAGCTGCTTCCTTGTGGGGAATTCTGCTCTAGGGAGTTTCCTGGTGTTCCGAATGCTAGGCGGGGCCTCCCTGCCAATGGCGAGCAGAGGCCCTCCCTGCTGGGGGGGTGCAGGACCCTGGAGCATCCCCCTGGGCCGCAGAGCCGGGTGTTGGAGCTCCACCCAGTCCCCAAGCACATCCATGGGAAGTCCAGGCACCCCCTGCGCTGGAGACCATGGGCCCAGCAGCAGCTGGTGGTCTAGTGCCGTGCCAGGGAATCCGCCCACTGGGAGCTTCCCTTTGTTCTGGATTCTAGGTGAGGCCTTCCAGCTAATGGCGAGCAGAGGCTTTCCCTGCCGGGGGCGTGCAGGACCCCGGAGCCTCCCCCCGAGCCGCAGAGCCGGGCGCTGGAGCTCCAACCCTGTCCCCAAGCATGTCCATGTGAAGTCCAGGCGCCCCCTGCACCAACCTGTGTGCCGGAGGCTGTGGGCCCTGCAGCAGCTTGCGGTCTGGTGCTGTGTTGGGGAATCCACCTGCTGGGAGCTTCCCTTTGTACTGGATTCTGGGCATGGCCTCCCTGCTAATGGCGAGCAGAGGCTTTCCCTGCCAGGGAGGTGCGGGACCCCGGAGCCTACCCCCAGGCCGCAGACTGGGCGCTGGAGCTCCAACCGTGTCCCCAAGCACGTCTATGGGAAGTCCGGGCACCCCCTGCACCGACCCGTGTGCCAGAGACCGTGGGTCCAGCAGCAGCTTGTGGTTTGGTGCCGTGCTGGGGAATCCGCCAGCCGGGAGCTTCCCTTTTTTCTGGATTCTGGGCGGGGCCTCCCTGCTAATGGCGAGCAGAGGCCTTCCCTGCTGGTGGGTGCGGAACCCTGGGGATTCCCCCCGGGCTTAGGTGTAATCGTGGGGGGCTTGAGTAGGGCTGTTGTCCTGTTTCCACCGTCGCTCCGCTGGTGAGTGCACACCCCCGCCCTTGGTGTGTGGCGATGCTATGGGGGAGTCTGCTGGAAGAGAGCCTCCTGTAGGAACTAGGCTGTCCGGGGGTCGGGGGTCGGAGGGTTTTCACCTATTTCCATCTCCTCCCTGGGGGAAGTCCAACTGCCTTGCGATGTATAGTAGCACGAGACTCTTAGGCGTCTTGAGATGCTATCTGGATATCCTTTGTTAATCAGTGAATGTCCAATTAGTTGTAGATTCAGAGGGGGAGAAACAAAGAAGACCACTCACTCTGCCATCTTGGTCCTGCCTATTAGCACACTCTTATTGCAATTGTCCTCTTAATTGGGTTGGTACCCAGTGTAGCTGGTTGCTAGGCTCAGGGGCGTACAGTTGTGATAGGCCTGAGGTCAACAAGGCTGATGTCAGTTCTCTTAGGAGTGCAGCTGAGTAGGGCTAGCCCTTGGCATGGAGGCACTCAGTTGTTTCAGGCTTTGGAAGGTGGGGCTGATCCTTTTTATGGCTATTTGTGAAACACAAGTCTTCTGCCACTGATAAGCCTCACCCCCCTCTGGACCACATACACTGTCAGCACAGTCCTGGTCTGTGCACACTTCTCAACCCCCTGGAGCGTACCCCACCGCCACACTGCAGAGGCACCCACCTCTACCCCACTGCCCCCCACAGTTCTCCTGGTCCTCACACAAGCCCTGCGCCACAGAGGCAGACACCTTTGCCTGCCTGTAGAGGATCAAGGCACTCAGTCAGTGCAGGCTGAAAAGTAGCCTGAGGGCTTGCTGTTAGGTGGGGCCAGTCCCTAGGGCGGGTTGCCTGCCCTGGCTGAACTGGATTAAATCTGTGCTCTAGTGGGTGTGGCAGACCCCTGGGCTAACACCCCAAGGGATGCACCTCAATGGCCCCCACCTGTGTCCGTATCAGCACGCCTGGACCAGCTCAGAACAACGGCCCCCACCAAAGTCTCAGTCTCCAGAGAGGATCCTCCTCTCACCAAGATGCCCCCAGAGCCCACCAGGTGAGTCCCGTTTCACCAAAGGACAGTCAGCCTTCTCTCTGGTGATTTTAGGTTGCTGCAATGAGTGAGTTTGTGCATGGGCCCTTTAAGGTGCGGATCTTTTCGGCTTTCGGCCGATAGCTTTTCTGGGGTGTCCTCGCTGCAGTTAATAGCCAGCAAGGCCAGACAGTAAGATTCCCCTCTCAGTTGGGCTGAGTCCGAAGGATGGTTATAGCAGTATTGCCCCGACTCAGGACCTCACTCCTCCAGGGAGGGCCGCGTACCTTAGGTTGGCTCCTGCCTGGCCAGCTGAGAAGCTCCGCTGCTCCCAAAGGTGGCTTTTTTCCTCTCTGGCCGGAGTTACTGCCTCTTCTGCGTTCGTCAGGACTGTCCCTTGTTGTGGGGGTTCTTTTTATCCAGTTTTCAGTTTTCAATCCAGGGTGATTCTTCCTAAAATTGTTGTAACCTGGTTGTGTTTGTGGGAGGAGGCAAGTTCAACGTCTGCTCACAGCGCCATCTTGACGAGAACCTCCGTGTATGTTTAACTTTCTAAAGAAATGTCTAAAACTTTTTTCCAAAGTGGTTATACCATTTTACATTTTCATCATCAGTGTATGCAAACTCTAGTTTCCTCACATCTTGATCAACACTTAGTATGGTCTGTTTAGCCATCCTAATAGCTATATGGTAGTGTCTCATGAATTTAATATGCTTTTCCTTAATGACTAATGATGTTGAGCATATTGTCATGTTGTTATTTGCTATCTGGATATCTTATTTGGTGAAGTGTCTATTCAAATATTTTGAAATTTTCTAATTGGTTTGTCTTCCTCTTTTTGAGTTTTGAGTGGTCTTTTTTATTATGGATATGAGTCCTTGATCAGATATATGCTTTGCAAAATTCTTTTCAAGGCTCTGGCTTGTATTTTTATTTTCATACCTGTTTTTTATTTTTTAGAATAGTAGAAATTTTAAATGTTAATAATGTCCTTTTCATGAACTTTTTTTTGTTTATGGATTGTTATTTTGTTGTTATATCTGAGAAATCATTGCCTAATCCAAAGTGGTCACTAAGATTTTTCTCTTTTCTCCTGAGGATTTTTTATTTTTAGATTTTTTCTGAGGTCTGTGACCCATTTTCAGTTGATTTTTGCATGTGGTGTAAGGTGTGGCTTGAAGTTCACTTTTTGCCTCTGAAAATCCAGTTGTTCCAGACTGTTTGTTGAAAAGACTACTCTTGCTCCAGCAAATTTACCTTTGCACTTTTGTTGGAAACGAGTTGTCTTTATATGTGTCGATCTGTGTCTGCACTCTCTATTCTGTTTCATGATCTGTGTGTCTTGATGCCAATAGTTCACTATTTTGAATACTGTATCTTTATAATGGGTCTTGAAATCTGGACTTTGCCCTTTTTATTTTTTCAGAGTTGTTTTCGCTATTCTGAGTCCTTTGCATTTCTATATAAATTTTATAATCTGCTTTACAGTTTCTAAAAATGAAGGCGCACTGATATTTTGATTGGGATTGTGTTGAATCTATAGACCAATGTGGGGACAGTTGACAGTATTCTGGCTTTTTCATATCTTTTGTCAGATTTATCTCTAAGTGTTTTCTTTGCTTTTGCTTTTTTTTTATTTTTTGGTATGGGAGATTGGCCCTGAGCTAACATCTGTTTCCGATCTTCTTTTTTTTGCTTGAGGAAGATTGGCCCTGAGCTAATATCTGTTGCAGTCTTCCTCTATTTTGTATGTGGGACGCCAGCACAGCATCACTTGATGAGCAGTGGTTAGGTCTGCACCCAGGATCTGAACCCACAAACCCCAGACTGCTGAAGTGGAGTGTGGGAACCTAACCACTATGCAACAGGGCCAGCCCCTAAGTGTTTCATATTTTTTGATGTTTGTGTAGATAGCATTGTTTTTAAATTTCATATTCTATTGTTTATTATAAATATATAGAAATACAATTAATTTTTGTATATTGATCTTGTATCTTGAAGCCTTTTAAAACTCACTTACTAGGTTTGTGAGCTTTTTGGGTAGATTTCATCATATTTTCAAACTTGACCAGGGTTCCTCAAACTATGGACCATGTATCAGCCACTTTTTTTTGGTAAATAAAGTTTTATTGAAACATCGTCATGTCCATTTGTTATTATATTGTCTATGGGCTGCTTTCCATCTCCAGTGGCAAAGTTGAGTTGTATCACAGAGACTATATGACCCACAAGCCTAAAATATTTACCATCTGTGCCTTGAAGGAAAAAATGTGCTGACATAGGTGATCATGAAGTCCAGTAATAAAGACCATTTTCTTTGTAACCTGTATATCTTTTATTTCTTTTTCTTGTCTTACTGCACTGGCTAGATCTTCCAGTACCATATTGAATAGAAGTGGTGACAGCAGACATCCTGTCTTGTTACCGATTTTAGGGGGAAAATATTCACTCTTTTATCATTATGTATGATGTTAGCTACAGAATCTGAAGAATCTGCTCTTGAAAACTGGATGTAGCTGCTGTTTCCAGTTACCCATTCCTGCTTCTTTGTATTGTTGGCTGATTGCTGATTGGCACAGGGTAGGTCATGTGCCTTACTGTGGCTGCTCAAAGACTGAGAGCCAGTTTGGCATTTTCAGCTTATATTGGTGGAATGGCCTCATAAATTGGGTATTCCCTAAATATGAGAAGTGAGTTCAGATTTTTTCAGATTAAAAGAATATCACATGCCTACTGCTTCCGTCATTCAAAAGATATTTATCATGTAGTGATACCTTGTTTATGTTGTACAAAGAATGGTACAATCCATTTACTTTAATAAGATTATAGCAGTGTGATGATTCTTCCTGAAGGAACTGAAAGTTGGAGATATAAATTCCTGGTATAAAATGTTTCTTTCTGTCATCATGTTTCAGTGGTTTGTTACCAAGATGACAAAACTTACTGAGTTCTAGCGAAATGGGCTACTTATTTCCTAAGGTTGTTTTGAAATTTCCCCTATTTGTGCCTTTAGGATTGCCATTTCTTCTCCCTGCTCTTCTAAGACTATCTTTCATAGGCCAAAGTCAGATTCTACCACCCATATCAATCCTGGGACACAGTGTTTTCTTTTTTGTTTTGAACGCCTGCAGCATCTACTTATTTCCAATCATTTGCAGAGTCTTTCAGGAAATAGAGGAGGACAAAATACTTACCAACTTATTATAACGCCAGCATTATCCTGATCTTAAAACCAGGCCAAGACGTTACAGGAAAAGAAAACAGCAGGCTGTTATCCCTAGTGAAGATAGATTAAAATAATCCTTAACAAAATATTGGCAGTTTGAATCTACTAGTTTATAAAATAGATCATGTGCTATTACCAAGTGGACTTTATCTCAGGAATACAATGATTATTTACATTCAGTAAAGAAAGGAAAAATATATAGTCAGAGATGACTTCTGAAATGGCATGAGATGCTCCAGAGACCCTCTTCCCAGCAAAACCAGTGTAACTGGTAAAAGTTAAAACAAATAAGCAAACCAAAAAAACCCCAACCAACCGTTTAAAGTCTCTGGAAATAGTCCTAAAGGCATATAGCAAATGAAGAAATCTTTATTCAAGAAAATCTACTAAGTCTCAGGGGCAAGCTGCCAGCATTTCTTGTTCTTCCCCAGCTTCATGTTACAGAAGCTGTATTCCAGGCAAGAACAGGTAAGAGGTCTGGGACTCTCCTCCTCCACCCATCTCTCCAGGGCCGGCAGGCAGAAGATACTGAGGCCTCAATTGCCCTCAGCTCAGCTTGCTAGTAGGGTGGACATTTCATGCTGGGAGGGGCAAGATGAGATGACTAAAAGTGACTGCACCCAGCACCCTACTCCTAAAGCAGGGGTGTCACTCTGAGAGAAAGTGCCACTGTTTCCACCTCCAGCTCCAGAGAAGTGGTATAAAGGTTTGCTTAGGAGGAGAGGCAGGCCATAAGAACAGAGAGCTCTGAAGCTGTCCCCAAGGGAATTGACTTCATTTGGAACAGAGTGTGGGAAAGTTCTAGCCTAAGAGTGTGCTCACAAAAAATGGTAATTTTGGTGGTAGGCATTTAAGAGGAGGCTTATAGCTCCATGAGCACAACAAGATAAATTGTAGACCAGGTGGAAGTTTATTAGATAAAACCAGGGAAAGAGATAGCTAAGAACCTGCCCTCCTGGGGTTGGAACAAACCTCAAATACTGGCTTCAGAGACTACCCTCTGCAAAGAGGACACAATTTAATTGGATAAGACTATTATAGAGCAATTTATACCCAATTGCACTATTGAAAACAATAAATGAACTGGCAGTTAGGGGAAGCTAACAGCTGGGTGTGTTAGCAACAGAAGCAGACAGCTTAACAGAGAAATCAGGGAAAGAGACAAGCAGGGCCCTGCCAAAACTACTGTCATCCCAGAGTATCTTTGTACATGCCCTAGGCTGTGCCCTCTGAGGAACAGCATCAGAAGCTGCACACTGTGAGGGAGATAGCCTTCACTAAAATAGTCCAGCCAAGTCATTAAAGAAATAAGCAAACCATAACTGTCCCTGGATGGGCAGGAGATCAGAGTTAATAAATATGTTATCTAAAATGTACAGTTTTAAAACAAATTATGAGACATGCAAAGAAACAGAAAAGTATGACCCATGCACAGGGAAAAAGGCAGGCAACAGAAAACTGCCCTTGACCCTGTTCAGACGATAGACTTAGCTGACAAATATTTTAAAGCATCTATTATAAATATGTTCACAGAACTAAAGGAAACCATGCTTTAAGAAGTAAAAAAAGATAAGATAACCATGTTTCATCAAATAGAAACATCAATAAAAAGATAAATATATAGGGAAAATTAGAAAATATTGAGAGAAATTTTAAAGGTCGTAAATGAAGATATATATCACGTTCAGCATTTGAAGACTCAATAATTTAAAGATGAGAATTCTCTCCAAATTGATCTGAAGATTCAGCCCAGTCTCATTTAAATATGTAAATTTTAACAGATCTTTTGGGTTTTTTTGAAAGAAATTTACAAGCTAAAGGCTAATTCTAAAATTCGTTTGGAAATGCAGTGGACTGTAGATTTATTAAAAAAAGAAAGAAAGAAAGAAAAAGTTGGAAAACCTACCCTACCTGGTTTCTAGTCTTAATAAAAAGGTACAATAATTAAGAAATGTGATATTGGGGCAAAGGTAGACATATATATCGATGAAACAGGAAAAAGAGAATCAAGAAATAGATCTCCAAAGATATGGTGCATTGACTTTCGGTAAATCTAGCTAGGCAGTTCTGTGGGGGAAAAGATAACCTTTTTCATCAATTTTACTAGAACAGCTGGAAATCCGTAAGACAAAAATGAATCACAACCACAATCTCATTCCACATGCCAAAATTAAGTTGAAATTGATCCTATGTTTAAATGTTAGATCTAAAGATATAAAACTTCTAGAGGAAGGCATAGGATAAATTCTTTGAGACCTTGGTTTAGGCACAGATGTCTGAGGGTACAAAAAGCAGAAACCATAAAAAAAAAGTTGATGATCGTCACAGTTAAATACTTCTGCTCATCAAAAGATACTATCAATAGTAATATGAAACTGCAGGGCACAGTTTAGCAGAAAATATTTGCAGAATACAAACATGATGAAGGACTTTTATCCAGAATATGAAGAATTCTTACAACTCAGAAATATCAGCCTGAGTAGAAGATGGGCAAGTGATTTGTACCAACACTTGAGGGAATAAAGTATACGAATGGCCAGTGTGTTCGATGTCCTTGGTCATTAAGGACTTACGTATTAAAACCATAGTGAGATACCTCTATACACCCAATAGAATGTCTAAAATTGAAAATACTTATAATATCAAGTGTTACTGAGAATGTAGAGTTACTGGAACTCTCATACGTTGCTGTTGGTAGTGTAAAATGGTATAATCACTGGATAATAGTTGGCTAGTTTCGTCAACCAGTTAATAGGTTAAAAAATGTGCTGCATTTATACAACACAGTTCTACTCAGCAATAACATGGAATGAAATATTAATACATGTTAGAATAATGATGAATGTCAAAAACATTATGCTAAGTAAAAGAAGTAAAAGACAAAAGCCACAGGCTGTATGATTCCATCTACATAAAATTCCTTAAAATGCAAAATCCTAGGGACGGAAATCATATCAGTGGTTACCTAAGGCTAGGGGCAAGAGAGATGGTCAGCTGCAAAGAGATACAAGGACCTTTTAAGGTGATGGTTACATGACTCTCAGTTATCAACATGCATCTAACTATGTACCTGAAATGAGTGTGTTTAATGTATGTAAATTATACCTAAATAAAACTGTTTTAAAAAAGGAAAGTATAACTGGTGTCCACAACAACATGGATCAATCTCAAGGTCATTATTCAGAGTGCTAGTAATGAGACATAAAGGACTATGTTCTATATGATTCCATTTGTATGAAATCTTGGTAAAGCAAAAACTATAGTGACACTAAGCAAATGATTGGTTATCAGGGCCAGGGATGGATAGAGGGAATTGACTGCAACAAGGCAGGAGGGAATTTTTTGAAGTGAGGACATGTCCATTGTTTTAATTGTGGAGAGTGTTTCATGGGTATATAAAATTTTCGAAACTCATCAATATGTATATGCTTCAAATGGGTACATTTTACTTATGTAAATTATGTTTCTTTAAAATTGATTTTTCAGAAATTCGGTATATAGCTAAAGCAGTGCTTAGAGGAAAATTTTTACCTTTAAATGATTATATAATAAAATGAAACATTTAAAATTAATGCTTCAAGTTTCCACCTTAAGATATAAGATGATAATCAAATTAAATCAAGGTGTTTAGAAGGAAGTAGATAATAAAGATAAGAGTAGAACTCAGTAAAATAGAAAACCGACAAAGATGTGAGAAAGTTTTTCTTTGAAACTTGAACAAGTTATTTTTAAGTCTAATAAAACACAGACAGATGCACAGAAATTATTGATATTAGGAGTGAAAGAGCTTGTATCACCATATCACTACTGATAGAAGAGAACACAGGAATGTTATCAACAGTTTTATGCTCACAAATTTGACAAGTTAGATGGACAAATTTCTTGAAAAAATACAACTTACTAAAACGTAAATTGAAAGAGAAATATGTTTAGCCCAGTATCTATTATAGAAATTGAATTCATGAGCAAAACCATTTCCACAGGGAAATCTTCAGGTCCAGAAGACTTTAATGATGAATTCTTTCATAGATACAGGAAGAAATAGTAGTAATAATTTTACACAAAATATTTCAGAAAATAGAGGAGGAGGATTCCCAGCTTTTCCTTTGAGGTCAGCATAACCCTCACACCTAAACTAGATAAGGATATTAAAAAAATAATAAAATTGTGGACTGCTATCCCTCATGAATGCAAATGTACAAATCCTTACCTAAATATTTGCACATCAAATCTCTAGCAATATATAAAAAGTATAATGCATCATGATTCATCATAATGAAGTGGAGGATTACCCATGAATACAAAGTTCATTTAACATTTGAAAACGAATCAGTGTAACTCATCATGTAAACACAATAAAAGACAAAGCAACCATATACATGGTTGTTTGAACAGAAGCAAAAAAACATTGAAAGAATTGAGCACCCATGTATAATAAAATTTTTCCCCTTATATTAAGACTATAAGTAAATTACCCCAATCTGATAAAGATCATCTTCCAAAAACCTCTAGAGCTAACATCCTAATTAATGGGATAATATTGAAATAATTTCGCCCTAAGATTGGGAACAGAACAAAGATGCCCACTCTCAGCACTTTTATTCAACATTGCTATGTTGTTCATACATGCTCTGTTATGAGACAAAGAAAAGGCATAATGATTGGAAAGGGAGAAGTAAAACCATCTTTATTTGCAAATGATGTATTTATTTAGAAAATTGTAAATTATCTACAAACTGCTTACTAGAACTGAGTGAATTTAGCAAGGTCTCAGGATACAAGGCTAGTATTGTAAATATAAATTTTCTTTCTATAGTCTAGTGCCCTTAAGTGGAAATGGTATTAAATAAACTCCAATTTTAATAGTTTCAAAACACATGAAATTCTTTGGATTAATTTAAGAAAACACACACAAGACCTCTAATTGAAAACTCGAAAACATTGTTGAGATAAATCAAAGAAGATAAAATATAAGGCTTAGATAAATCATGTTTATAGAT
Organism: Equus quagga; assembly: GCF_021613505.1. Classification (NCBI taxonomy): domain Eukaryota; kingdom Metazoa; phylum Chordata; class Mammalia; order Perissodactyla; family Equidae; genus Equus; species Equus quagga. Next base: position 19,068,254 of record NC_060280.1, read on the forward strand.
TGGATTTCATAGAATTATCAACATTGTTCCTGTTTTAATCTGTTGTTTGAATATAATACTAAACATAATAATCCCCTTGGAATTTTTTGGTAAAAGTTAACAAGATGATTCTAAAATTTATATAAGAATTCAAAGAGCTTCAAACAACCAAAAAGTCTTGAAGGAGAAAAAAGCTGAAAGACTTACCTTCTGTAACTTCAAGATTTACTATGAAGTTTAGTACTTGAGGCAGCATCACATTAGCATAAAATATACAAATACTGTAGAGCTATAGAACAGAACAGAGAATCCAGAAAAAGACCCACACTTGAAAGATCAGTTGATTTTGCCCAAGGTGACAAAGCAATTCAGAGAAGGAAAGGAATGTCTTGTCAACTAAAGAGGCTAGAATGCCAGAAATAATAATCAATTCTAGATGGATTATAGATCTAAATTTAAAAGTTAGAATTGTAAAGCTTTTAATAAGATGCTTAGGAGAATATCTTCATCACCTTGGAATAGGCAGATACACAGTACAGAGCAAGAAATAATCATAAAATAGCAAACTGACAAGTTAGACTTCTTCAGAGTTAGAGGATTTTTGTCATCAGTAGCCACTGTTGAGAAAATGAAAAGGTAAGTGACAAACTAGGCCAGAATATTTACAAAACATGTAAGTGACAAAGGATGCATATCTAAAATGTCTAAAGGGTCTTCAACTCTATTAGAAGAAGAATGTCACTTCTGAGATTAGGTTTTAAAAAGACTGCAGCTTCCATCTCAAGTGTTTTCTCACCTTATCTCTCTCTTGAATAACTGCTCTTGAGGAAGCCAGCTGCTCTATCCTGAGGACACTCAGGCAGCCTATGGAGAGGCCCCTGTGGGGAGGAACTGAGGCCTCTAACAGCCATGTGAGTGAGTTTAGAAGCAGATCTGCAGCTCTGGCTAAGAGACTGCAATCTCTGGAGAGACCCTGAGCCAGAGCCACCCAGCTACTAGGCTCCTGGATCCAAAGAAACTGAGATGATAAATGTTGATTGTTTTTTAAGCTGGAATTTGGGAGTAAAAGTTACACAAATAATTTAAGTTACACAAATAAATTTTTACATTGGGTAAAAAATGAAACAAATGGAACACTTGTACCCTGCTAATGGGAGCAACCCATAAACCGCTTTTAAAACTGCCAGTAATTACTAAGGGTAAATGTCTTCATATTCCATGACCCAACAGTTTTATTCTTTGATATATACCCAACAGAAACTTGTGCACATTAACATCAAAGGACATACATAAAAATATTTTACCGCAGTTACAGATGTTGAGATGAGCTTAGACACTTATTTTATGAAAACAGAACCAGTAACACTTGTCTGGTATAGGTGATGTGACATTTGATAGAAACAGGAATCTTTGATGACTCCTAGATTTTTGGACTTGGTACATGGTTGAAGGGAAAAATCAGTCGTTTTGTTTGGACCACATTGAACTGAAAATGCCTAGTAAAACTCCAAGCGCAGATGTTAAATGGGTAATTGGATTTATGAGTCTGTGTTGTAGATATATCTATTTAAAATTCTTCACTATATATATAAATATAGTCTTCAAGCCTTGGAACTGGATGATTTCATCTAGAGAGTGAACTCATCCAGTTCTAGTGAACTCCAACATTTAGAATTTTGGCACGAGAGGCCAAGAATGAACTGTCAGATGTGCAGAAGAACAGGGGAGTGTGGTGTCATGAGAGATTGGAAAAGGAAGTGTTTCAGGAAGGAGCATGTGGTAAACCCTAATATATGTTCCTGAAAGAGTAAGTTAAAGATGAGAGAGAGGATTTGGTCAAGTTACTTTCTTTAATTCTTAATTTCCTATCAGAAAAATTTGTGAGGATTTCTTTTTTATTAATTTTTTCTTTGATAGGTTTAGGAGTTTTTTGTTTATTTTCTTTCATGGTCTCTGCCTAAATGAGCAGGCACTTGCCTGGAAAGTAATAACATTTCAATGCCTAGTGTTTAATTGCTTACTCTAAAACCAAAATGGATCAAAATAGTAGCTTGTAGAGGGAGCCATGGTACCTGAATGCTGTAAATGTATTGGTTGATTTCCCCTTTCTTCATTCTATAGGCTTCTTTTATATAGGTGTCTAATTTTGTCCCAGTTTCTATTACTGTTGCCTGTAACAGTGCCAGAAAAAATTAGTCATAAACTCTACATTTTCAAAAGCAAATTGTTTTGTACTTTATAAAATAATTTTCTTTTTTCCCTAAAACATTTTGAGAAAAAGTAATGACCCACATTGGTAGGTGATGGAAAGGTTCAGCGTGACGTTCAGCAATCTACAGCTAAGCTACCTTTTGATTCTAGCAGAAAAGCAGTACTTTTTAAAGGACTTATCTCTTGTGTGAGATTTATGTATACTTTGTTCCTGGCCTTCAGCAGTTCGATGATTTTGTACTTGTGTAATGACTTTCCTCTAAGTATCATAAAGCTCACAAGAAGTATTATTTTTTTATTATTTTAAAATACCTTGTGGAGAAGAGGGCAAGTGATTTAAATATGAATAACTGATTCCTAATGACATTCTCAAGGTTATGCTCTTGATAAAGTAAAGGATATAACTAAGACATTTTGCTAATTCCATTGCTCTGTTAATACAACCTTGACTTAAGGGGCTAATCAAACTAAATGGTTGAAAATATGTATTTCCAGGGAAAATATTTATTTTATTATATAAAAGAAAATACATAAATTTAGTATGTAAGATTTAATACATAAATCTTATGTATTAAGAAGCTAAAATTCTGACTCTTGCATTTTTTTTTACTGCATAAGTAATTTTGGTTTTGACCAAAATTGCTTATAGACTATATGTAAGAGTTAGTGATAAATTTAGCTGGCATTTAGAAAAATATAATTATCTGTTTTTTAAAACCTGTAGCATCTGTTTAGCCAAATACTTAAAAAAAATAGACTGATTCATGAAAATCTCCTTTGTCATTGAATTGATGTGGCATGTTTATTTGTAATTACTAGATGTTAATGTTAATGTTACCGGCTCCTGGTTCAGTTTACTTTTGAAGTAGTTCACTATTTAATGTAGCTTGGATTTCTAGTTTTGGTCTGGCATGTAGGAAACTTGGAATTGCCTCTCTATCCTAACAAGTAAAAAGCTAACAAACTGAAAAATCAGCAACTCTTCTTAGATCTGTAACTCTTCACAGGCAAACTGCTGCCCCCAAAATTGGAGAGACTGAAAGATGAATACAGAAAATCACAACTTACCAGAGCAGCCACTTCCACAGGAACAGTGCTGGGGCAGGGAAATAGGAACTGTACTTGAGAATTGCTGGAGGCTCACTGTGGGCAAATCTGAGAGATAAAAACCCTATGGGGACTCCCCATACTTTTTTGAGTCTTAACTCCTGGATGTCTAGTAGGCTCTCACAGTGAATTTCAGAGACAGATCTCCTGAGAAAGGAACCATTTTGAAATACGCTAGAGCATTCTGTTCTTAACAAAGTCTGCCCTGAGGAGAAACTATTTAAACAGAGTCTAAACTGCTGGAATTTTATCCTAGCCTAACTGACCTGGGAGAAGGAGAATACTCAAATCCAACCTACTCTAGCCATCCACGTGGAAAAAGGGAAATACTCAACTGCAACCCACTCTAGCCGTCCTGTCCCACTGGGGTGGGTGGTGCTGAGAAACACTTGTGAAGCTCACAGTCCAGAGGCACAGGCTCATTAATAGAGGGAGACCTAATCATAGGACTATAAAATACTTCTCCTCCCTCCACACCTTACCAACACGTTACTAAAGGACTATTTACAGCAGTTCCTTTTACCTAGTACATCATACCTGCCTATCAAGGAAAGATTACAAGATGTACTAAAAGGCAAAAAACACAGTTGAAAGAGACAAAGCAAGCATCAAAACCAGACTCAGATATGGCAGGGATTGGAGTTAGCAGACTGGGAATTTAAAACAATATTCTAAGGGCTCTAATAAATAAAGTAGTCAGCATGCAAGAACAGTGAGTGATATAAACAGGGAGGGGGACATTTTAAGAAAGAATTAAAAAAAATGCTGGAGATTAGAAACACTGTAAGAGAAATGAAGAATGCCTTCAGTGGGCTTATTGGTAAACTGGACATGTCTGAGAAAGTCTTTGAGTTGGAGAATACCTCAGGAGAAACCTCTAGAACTGAAAAGCAAAGAGAAAAAAGTCTAAAAAAAAGCAGAAATGAATATCCGAGGACTGTGAGACAAGTAGAAAAGATATAATGTACATGTACAGGAACACCAGAAGGAGAAGAGAGAGAAAGGAACAGAAGAAAAATTTGAAACAGTGGCGGAGAATTTCTCTAAATTAATGTCAAACACCAAAGCACGGATCCAGGAAACTCAGAGAACACTAAGCAGGATAAATGACAAAGAACAAAAACAAAACTACACCTAGGCGTATCATTTTCAATCTACAAAAAGTTAAAGATGAAATCCTGAAAGAAGCCAGAGGAAAAAAAAGGTGACATATGGAGGAGCAAAGATAAGAATTACATCTGACTTCTCCTCAAAAACCACACCAGCAAGAAGAGAGCTAAGTGAAATGAAATGTTTACAGTGTTGAGAGAGAAACATCACCAGCCTAGAATTCTGGACCCTGCAGAATCCCCCTTCAGAGGTGAAGTAGAAGTGAAGGCCTTCTTGACAAACCAAAATGGAGGACATCTGTTTGTTGCTAGTAGACTTTCTTGCAGGAAGCGTTTAAAGAAGTTCTCAGAGAGGAGGAAAACGGTTTAGGTCGGAAACTCAGCTCTGCATCAAGAAAGGAAGAGCAGTGAAGAAGGAGTAAATGAAAGCAAAATAAAAACATTTATGTTTCTAATTCTTAATTGATCTAACATTCAAAATAAAAATAGTGACAGTATTTGACTATGTATGCTTATGTGTATGCATGTATACATATACAAATATGCTTATGTATAAGCAAAATGAATGACAGCAATGATACAAGTGACGAGAGGGAGGAATTAGGATTATGTTGTCATTTTTGTTAGGATTATTTGTTGTCATAAGGTACACTACCTGTGAAGTGATACAATATTATTTGAAAGTGGACTTGGGTTAGTTGTGATAAATATTGCAAACTTTAGCACAACCAGTAAAAAAATTTAAAAAGAAGGATAACTGATATGCTAAGAAAGGAGAGAAAATAGAATCATATAAAATGTTCAGTTAAAGCCACAAAAAGGAGCCAGCTCCATGGTCAAGTGGTTAAGTTCGCGTGCTCCACTTTTGTGGCCCAGGTTTCACCGCTGTGGATCCAGGGCGTGAACATGGCACCCCTCATTGGGCTGTGTTGAGGTGGCGTCCCACACAGCACAGCCAGAGGCACTCACAACTAGAGTATACAACTATGTACTGGGGGCTTTGGGGAGAAGAAGAAGAAACGAAAGAAAGAAAAAAAAGAAGATTGGCAACAGATGTTAGCTCAGGTGCCAATCTTTAAAAAGAAAAAAGAAGAGAGAGTAGAGCTCTCTAAAAAAAAAAAAAAAGCCACAAAAAGCAGAAAAAAGAGTGGAAGACAACATTAAAACAGAAAAAGGGCAACAAAAGGAAATAGTAACAAATATGGTAGATAATTAATCCAACTATATAAACAATTACTTTGAACAGCAGTGGTCTAAATGCACCAATTAAAAGATACAGATTGTCAGAGTGAATCAAAAAGCAATACCCAACTTTATGTTGTCTACAAGAAACCTATTTTAAGCATAAAGACACATATAGATTAAAAACAAATAGATGGAGAGAGATAAACCATATGAACACTAATCAAGAGAAAGAAAGAGTAACTGTATTCATTTCAGGCATAAAACTTCAGAGTAAGGAAAGTTATCAGGGATAAAGAGGGGCATTCTGTATGATAAAGGGGTCAATTCTCCAAGAAGACATAATGATCCTTAATGTGTATGTACCTAAAGACAGAGTGTCAAAATACATGAAGCAAAAACTGATAGTACAGGAGAAATAAAGGAATCCACTATTATAGTTGGAGATTTCAAAACCACTGTATCAGAAATGTTCGGATTAAGTAAGCAGAAAATCAGTTAGGACATAGTGGAATTCAGTGCCATCAATCAGCTGGATATAATGGACATCTATTAGACTACTTTATCCAGCAATAGTAGAATACACATTCTTCTCAAGCTCACGTGGAACGTTCACCAAGATAGACCACATTTTGGGCCGTAAAACACACCTTAAAAATTTTAAAGAATGGAAATCAAACAATGTATGTTCTCAGTCCACAATGGAATTAAACTGGAAATCAATAATAGATAGTGGAAAATCCCAATATACTTGGAGATTGAACAACACATTTCCAAATAACACATGGGTCACAGTAGAAATCTCAGGAGAAATTAAGTTTTAAACCATGTAAAGTAGCTTAAGAAATGGCAGGTTGAAATAAGGATAACATTTATTTGTTCAGGTATGTACTTCTCATCCCAGCACATACTTTCCCCTCCCTCTTTCAGACTCTGCGTAGCTTTATTACGAAATATCACGTTAGCATTTACTGAGTACTCACAGTATTTGGGGTAATTTTTTTCAACATACTCAAAAAATATTTTTCAAATAATTATAATTTAGTAAGAGGATAGAAATTATTTTTTATTGGCTTTAGAAATAACACTAGAAGAGTATTTAGTTTATGTTAACATATGTAGAACTGCTAAATATGGTGAGAATCATATGTGAGACTTAAGTTCTAAAGTTAGCGTGTAAGACAAAAATCTTGTATTGCCAAGGTTTCTTCATGAAATTTGATAAATCTGTACAGTACAAAGATAATATAAAACTAAATCTTACATCTAAAGCAACTGGTTCTTTCAGTGTTGGAAGAAACTGATTTTTTTTCCAGCTGAGCACTGGATGAAGTTGTTAGTGTAGTTTGGGTTTGTGTTGATTGAAAACTATAAATGGTGGTTTAAATATGTGAATGACACACAGTACAAAGATTTTTTTCCCCTAAATGACCTTTCTCAATTGAAGTCAGCTATGTGGGAAACAGGTTTTTGTTTCTCATCTTATGCTCATTCTAAGGTATAATCTCACTGAGTGGAATATGAGGTAGAATTGCCCACGCTACATTCATGACGTATGTCCTCTCTGTCTGTCTGCTGCTCTCTCTCTCTCTCACATAGACACACACAGATACACACTCTCTTTTGTGTTTGCTGAGCTCCTTTAGTTTAATTCCTGAATTTAAATGCATGTGTATGTGCCATCCCCTTATTCTAATCTTTAATGGTTTTTCTTTGCTTCTAATAAATACCCTCTTTCATTTGTATCACAGAAATTGCAGCTTTGGTACTGTTGACTTAACAGGTTGACTTAAATTGCCAGAATTAATTTTCTAGTTGTAGAACACTAGAGAAAACAGATCTGTGATAAATAATATAATAGAGTTATATGATTACATGGTAGTGCTGGCAGTGAGTTGTGATATACCTTTCTCTCATGTTTATATGAGAAAAGTGGGTTCTATTTTAGGGCAGGCCAAAGTTTTTCACTTATAACTTTATACTTCAGCTGATAACAACCACAGATAGTTTGCAAAAATGGCAACTTAGGCCCTGTACTCACAAATCTCTACTTTGTAGAGTAAGATGTTTTAAAACTAAATATACAAATAGAAATTTTCCATTTTCTAGAAAGAAGTAAAACCACTTAGTATAAATTATCTCTAAGAAAAAAAAGTAGGGTATCAGTTATAATTTTGATTGCCAAATTATGAATTTTTCTAGGGCCCTAGACCCTTACTGTTCTCTTGGGATTTATTATTTTAATTCCTTACAATTACTAACTTTGCTTTTGTTCTGCTTTTGTGTATGATTTTAGAAGTTATTTTCTTGGGGCTGGCCCCATGGCCGAGCGCTTAAGTTTGCCTACTCTGCTTCAGCGGCCCAGGGTTTCGCTGGTTCGGATCCTGGGCGTGGACATGGCACCGCTCATCAAGCCATGATGAGGCGGCGTCCCACATACCGCAACTAGAAGGACCCACAACTAAAAATATACAACTATGTGCCAGGGGGCTTTGGGGAGAAAAAGGAAAAATAAAATCTTTAAAAAAAAGTTATTTTCTTTAAATATTTTCCTCAGATCATATTTGACATAATTTTTCATCTATAGTTGAATTTATCATTGGTGGTCCTCAAATTTTTAATTTTAAATTCCTTACAAGTTAATTTAGGGTGATTAAATTTTACAGTACAAATGAATTAAATTAAACTTTTACTTGAGTATTCCAAATAGGGCTAACACACTCTGGACCTCTTCCAACTAAGAGAAACATGGAAGCAAAACCTAAAAACTCCCTAGAAATCTGCTGGGAACCGAAACTACATCATAACCGACAATTTTCTTGGTTTTAGATCATTTCATTCTTCATTAAATATATCTCCTTCTGCAACAAACCACAAAAATATGTACTGGGTCACCTGGGAGGTATAGAATTATCCTGAAATAAAAGTAACTGTTGAATACCTTCCATGTCCATAGTGCTGATACTTATTGAAGGGAGTAAAAGGATGAGATAGAGGCCCTCCTCTTCCCTCCCCTACCCCCCAAATTATCTGTATTGCAAACATTAAATAGTAATTGTTTGCATTTATTATGTATACTAGGCAGTATTCCAGAGTGCTTAACTTATTTGGAAAGCTTCATTTCAGTTCATTGAGTCTTTATGGAGCAGTTTCTTTATGTACAGAATTATGCTAAGCAATATGGATACTTTCTGTTAATGCATAATTGTTGGGGTAACAAGCCTACTTATACGAAATTGAATACAGCTTATGGCATGTAGTATAGTAAATGGTGTATAGAGGCTAGAATAATTAGGGAAAACTTCATATAGAGGAGGGTAGTAACCAAGTAGAGAACTGACATTTCTTGAAAACCATGAAAAAATTTATAGGAAAGTTTGTATTATGTTTGATCTGTATGATGCACTTTTTAATCTTAGCTCCTTTAGGATCTATTGTTTGTGCCATTCATTTGGCACCAAATGTGTCACTTTGTATTGTGTTGACTTAATCTTTTTAAAGGAGTGATTTCTTTTGTTTTTAAAGACTGGCGCCTGAGCTAACATCTGTTGCCAATCATCTTCTTTTTTCCTTCTTCTTCTCTACTAAGCCCCTCAGTACATAGTTGTATATTCTAGCTGTGGATCCTCTGGTTGTGCTCTGTGGGACGCCGCCTCAGCATGGTCTGAAGAGTGGTGCCATGTCTGCGCCCAGGATCCAAACTGGTGAAACGCTGTGCCACTGAAGTGGAGTGTGCGAACTTAACTACCTGGCCATGGGGCTGACCTCGTGTTGACTCTTTTTTTTTTCTTACTTTTCTTTTGTTGTTTTGGTGAAGAAGATTTGCTATGAGCTAACGTCTGTTGCCAATCTTCGTCTTTTGTTGCTTGAGGAAGATTAGCCCTGAGCTAACACCTGTGCCAGTCTTCCTCTATTTTGTATGTGCATCACTGCCACAGCATGGCTTAATGAGTGGTGTGTAGGTCATTGCCTGGAATCCGAACCCACGAACCCAGGCTGCCGAAGCAGAGTGCGCTGGACTTAAGCACTACACCACGGGGCTGGACCCTGTATTTACCTTTTAACACTTCTCTTATCTAGTCCCAAACTAGATTGTGTTTCCCAAAAGTGAAGAATATAGTGTTATACATCAGTACACTTTATTTGTAGCACAATATCTTGCATTTAGTAAGTACTCCATGATACTTCGTAGTTATATCATCTCTAGAAGGCATGTTGATGAGTTTCCAGTAATTATTTCTCAAATACCATTTTCTCCTGTGAAAACAACAGTACCATAAAAGTTAGGTTTCTTAGTATAAACTCCTTTTTCATAGCTTCCAGAGCTGGAAATTCAAGAAGGGAGGGGCGGTGGGGGGAAAGGATGTGCATTTGATTTAGCATACCTGTCTAACACTTGGGACTTAAGAAGTGGGAAATTATCTTTGGATTATTAAATTATACCAGGTTCTGATTGTTTTATGTGTTCATTTTTCATAGTAAATTTGTATCTATTAGTTGGACACGGTCCCTTCTACCTGGTTCAGTGTTTGAGTGAGACTAGTCAAGTCTTCTTTCACTAAGATTATATATCTAATTATAGTAAAATATGCATAACATAAAATTTACCATTTTTTTCCTTTCGTTGTGGTAACATTGGTTTATAACATTATATAAATTTTAGAAATACATCATTATATTTCGATTTCTGTGTAGATTATATCATGATCACCACCCAAAGACTAATTTCCATCCATCACCATACACATGTGCCTAATTACCCTTTTTGCCCTCTCTCCTTACCCCCTTCCCCTTTGGTAACCACCCATCCAATCTCTGTCTCTGTGTGTTTGTTTATTGTTGTTTTTATCTTCTCTTTATGTGTGAGATCACAAAGTATTTGACTTTCCCCTTCTCACTTATTTCGCTTAGCATAATACCCTCAATGTCCATCCATGTTGTCACAAATGGCAAGATTTCCTCCTCTTTTATGGCTGAGTAGTAAGCCATTCTGTATCTATACCACATCTTCTTTATCCATTCATCCCTTGATGGGAACCTAGGTTGCGTCCATGTCTTGGCTATTGTGAATAATGCTTCAGTGAACATAGGGGTGCATATATCTTTACACATTTATGTTTTCGTGTTCTTTGGATAAATACTCAGCAGTAAAATAGCTGAATCATATGGTAGTTCTATTCTTAATTTTTTGAGGAAGCTCCATGCTGTTTTACATAGTGACTGCGCTAGTCTGCACTGCCACCAGCAGTGTTTGAGTTCCCTTTTCTCCACATCCTCTCCAACACTTGTTATTTCCTGTCTTGTTAATTATAGCCATTCTCACAAGCGTGAGTTGATATCTCATTGTAGTTTTGATTTGCATTTCCCTGATAATTAGTGATGTTGAACATCCTTTCATGTGCCCGTTGGCCATCTATCTTCTTTGCAGAAATGTCTGTTCAGATCTTTTGCCCATTTTTTAATTGGTTTGTTAGGTTTTTGGTGTTCAGATGTGTGAGTTCTTTATATATTTGGAGATTGACCCCTTATCAGTTATATGGTTTGCAAATATCTTCTCCCAATTATTAGGTTGTCTTTTCATTTTGCTGATGGTTTCCTGTGCTGTGCAGAAGGTTTTTGGTTTGATATACTCCCATTTGGTTATTTTTTCTCGTTTCTCTTGCCCAGTCAGACATGATACTTGAAAATATACTGCAAAGACCAGTATCGAAGAGCATACTGCCTATGTTTTCTTCTAGAAGTTTCATGGTTTCAGGTCTTACATTCAAGTCTTTAATCCATTTAGAGTTAATTTTTGTGTATGGAGTAAGATCATGGTCTGCTTTCCTTCTTTTTCCTGTGGCTGTCCAGTTTTCCCAGCACCATTTATTGAAGAGACTTTCCTTTCTCTATTGTGTATTCTTGGCTCCTTTGTCGAAAATTAGCTGTCCTTAGATGTATGGGTTTCCTTCTGGACTCTTGGTTCTGTTCCATTGATCTGTGTGCCTGTTTTTGTGCCAGTACCATGCTGGAGTTTTTTTTCCCCCATTATCATATTCTCCATTTTTATTTATTTATTTATTTATTTACGTATTTTTAATTTTTTCGTTGAGTTTATAATAGTTTACATCATTGTGAAATTTCAGTTGTACATTGTTTCTTGTCTGTCTCCACATAAATGCTCCCCTTTACCCCCTGTGCCCACTCCCACACCCCTTCCCCTGGTAACCACTGAACTGTTTTCTTTGGCCATATGTTTGTTTATATTCCACATATGAGTGAAATCATCTGGTCTATGTCTTTCTCAGTCTGGCTAATTTTGCTTAGCATAATTCCCTCCAGGTCCATCCATGTTGTTGCAGATGGAATGATTTTGTCTTTTTTATGGCTGAGTAATATTCCGTTGTATATATATACCACATCTTCTTTATCCAATCATCAGTTGATGGGCACTTGGATTGTTTCCATATTTTGGCTATTGTGAATAGTGCTGCACTGAACGTTGGGGTACATATGTCACTTTGGATTGTTGACTTCAAGTTGTTTGGGTAGATACGAGGTAGTGAGATAACTGGGTAATATTGTATTTCTACTTTTAGTTTTTCAAGGAATCTCCATGCTATTTTCCATAGTGGCTGCACCACTTTGCATTCCCACCAGCAGTGTATGAGGATTCCCTTCTCTCCACAAGCTCTCCAACATTTGTTATTTTTGCTTTTAGTGATTATAGCCATTTTAACAGGCATAAGGTGGTATCAGTGTAGTTTTGATTTACATTTCCCTGATGATTAGTGTTTAACATCTTTTCATTTGTTTATTGGCCATCTGTATATCTTCTTTGGAAAAATGTCTGTTCATATCCTCTGCTCATTGTTTGATCAGGCTGTTTGTTGTTTTGTTGTTCAGTTGTGTGAGTTCCTTGTATATTATGGAGATTAACTCCTTGTTGGATATATGATTTTCAAATATTTTTTCCTAATTGGTGGGTTGTGTTTTTGTTTTGATCCTCGATTCTTTTATCTTGCGAAAGCTCTTTAGTCTGATGAAGTCCCACTTGTTTATCTTTTCTTTTCTTTCCCTTGTCTGAGAAGACATGGTATTCGAAAAGATCCTTTTAAGTTCGATGTCAAAGAGCATATTCCCTATGTTACCTTCCAGGAGTTTTATGGTTTCAGGACTTATCTTTAAGTGTTTGATCCATTTTGAGTTTATTTTTGTGTATGGTGTGATATAATGGTCTACTTTCATTCTTTTGCCTGTGGCTGTCCAGTTTTCCCAACATCATTTATTGAAGAGACTGTCTTTTCTCCAGTGTATGTTCTTGGCACCTTTGTTGACGATTAGCTGTCCGTAGATGTGTGGTTTCATTTCCAGGCTTTCAGTTCTGTTCCAGTGATCTGTGTGCCTGTTTGTTTTGTACCAGTACCATACTTTTTTGATTACTGCGGCTTTGTAGTACATTGAAGTCAGGGTTTGTGATGCCTCCAGCTTTGTTCTTTTTTCTCAATATTGCTTTAGCAATTTGGGGTCTTTGGTTGCCCAATATGAATTTTAGGTTTCTTTGTTCTGTTTCCATGAAAAATGTCATTGGGATTCTGATTGGGATTGCACTGATCTGCAGCTTGCTTTGGCTAGTATGGATGTTTGAACTATGTTTATTCCTCCAATCCATGTGCATGGAATCTCTTTCCAGCTCTTTATGTCATCATCTATTTCTTTCAATAACGTATAATTTTCAGTGTATAAGTTCTTCACCTCCTTGGTTAAATTTATTCCTAGATAGTTTATTCTTTTTGTTGTGATTGTAAATGGAATTGTATTCTTGAGTTCTCTCTGTGTAAGTTCGTTATTAGAGTATAGAAATGCAATGATTTTGTAAGTTGATTTTGCACCCCACAACTTTACTGTAGTTGTTAATTATTTCTTATAGTTTTCCAGTGGATTCTTTAGGGTTTTCTCTATGTAAGATCATGTTATCTGCAGACAGCAGGAATTTCACTTCTTCACTCCCTATTTGGATTCCTTTTATTCCTTTCTGTTGCCTAATTGCTCTGACCAAAACCTCTAGTACTATGTAGAATAAGAGTGGTGATAGTGGGCATCCTTGTCTTGTTCATTTTCTCAGAGGGATGGCGTTCATTTTTTTCACATTCCGTATGATGTTGGCTCTGGATTTGTCATATATGGCCTTTATTATATTGAGGTAGTTTCCTTCTATCCCCATTTTGTCAATAATTTTTATCATAAATGGCTGTTGGATCTTGTCAAATGCTCTCTCTGCATCTATTGAGTTGATCATGTGGTTTTTATTTCTCATTTTGTTAATGTGGTGTATCACATTGATTGATTTGCACCTCTTGAACCATCCCTGTGTCCCTAGTACTTGATCATGATGTATGATCTTTTTAATGTATTGCTGTATTCAGGTTGCCAATATTTTGTTGAGGATTTTTGCATCTGTGTTCATCAGTGATATTGGCCTATAGTTTTCCTTTTTTGTGTTGTCCTTGTCAGGCTTTGGTATCATAGTGATATTGGCCTCATAGAATGTGTTAGGAATCATTCCATCTTCCCTAATTTCTTGGAGTAACTTGAGAAGGATAGGTATTAAATCCTCTCTGAAAGTTTGGTAGAATTCAGGGAACCCATCCAGTCCTGGGCTTTTATTTTTTGGATGCTTTTGATTACTGTTTCAATCTGTTTACTTGTGATTGGTCTGTTCAGATTATCTATTTCTTCTTGATTCAGTTTTGGGAGGTTGTAAGAGTCTAAGAATTTATCTATTTCCTCTAGATTGTCCATTTTGTTGACATATAGCTTTTCATAGTATTCTCTTATAAACCATTGTATTTCTGTGGTATCCATTGGTATTTCTCCTCTTTCATTTCCAATTTCATCTATCTGAGCTTTCTCTCTTTTTTCCTTTGTAAGTCTGGCTAGAGGTTTATTTATCTTCTCAAAGAATCAGCTCTTTGTTTCATTGATCCTTTCTACTTCCTTTTTTGTTTCAGTTGCATTTATTTCTGCTCTGATTGTTATTATTTCTCTCCTTCTGCTGGCTTTGGGCTTTGTTCTACATTTTCTATTTCAGTTAGTTGATTAGTTTGAGATTGCTCATTTGGGATGAGCCTGTATTGTGATGAACTTCCCTTTTAACATGGCTTTTGCTCCATCCCATATGAGTTCGTGTGGTACGTTTTCATTTTCATTTGTCTCCAGATATTTTTGATTTTTCCTTTAATTTCTTCAGTGATCCATTGGTTGTTCAATAGCATGTTGTTTAGTCTCCACATCTTTGTACCTTTCTCAGCTTTTTTCTTGTAATTAATTTCTAGCTCCATAGCATTGTGAATTGAAAAAGATGCTTGTTTTTTCAGTATTCTTAAATTTATTGAGACTTGCCTTGTTTCCCAACATATGGTCTATCCTTGAGAATGTTCTGTGCGCACTTGAGAAGAATGTGTATTCTGCTGCTTTTGGATGGAGTGTTCTATATATGTTTATTAAGTCCCACTGGTCCTGTTTTTCATTCAGTTCCAATGTTTCCTTGTTGATTTTCTGTCTGGATGATGTATCCATTGATGTGAATGGAGTGTTGAGGTCCCCTACTGTTATTGTATTACTATTAATATCTTCTTTTAGGTTTGTTAATAGTTGCCTTATGTATTTTGGTGTTCCCATGTTGGGTGCATATATGTTTACAAGTGTTATGTTTTCTTGATGGAGTGTCCCTTTAATCTGTGTGTGCTACCCCTCTCTGTTTCTCTTTACCTGTCTTCATCTTGAAGTCTACTTTGTCTGCTATATGTATTGCGACCCCTGCTTTCTTTTGTTTGCTGTTAGCTTGGAGTCTCGTCTTGTATCCCTTCACTCTGATCCTGTGTTTCTCATTAGAGCAGAGATGTGTTTCCTGGAGGCAGGATATTGTTGGGTCTTGTTCTTTAATCCATCTTGCCACTCTGTGTCTTTTTTTTTTTTTTTTTCTTTTAGGAAGATTAGCCCTGAGCTAACATCTGCTGCCAGTCCTCTTTTTGCTGAGGAAGACTGGCCCTGAGCTAACATCTGTGCCCATCTTCCTCTACTTTATATGTGGGACGCCTACCACAGCATGGCTTGCCAAGTGGTGCCATGTCTGCATGCGGGATCTGAACTGGCGAACCCTGGGCCACTGAAGCGGAATGTGCACACTTAACTGCTGTGCCACCTGGCCGGCCCCTACACTCTGTGTCTTTTTTGGAGAATTCAGTCCATTTACATTTAGGGTGATTATCGATATATGAGGGCTTAATGCTACCATTTATTGCTCACTTTCTGGTTCTCTCGCATTTCCTTTGTTTCTCGTCTGGTGTATTTTGGTTTACCAATTAAGTTTTGTAGTTTTTTATGTTGCGTTTCTTTATTTTCTCCTTATTTATTATTTGTGTCTCTGTTCTGCTCTTTTGTTTAGTTGTTACCATGAGGTATGTATTCAAAATCTTGTGGATAAGATAGTCCATTTTCTGATGGCGTCTTATCCTTAGACTAAACGGATTCAGTCCCTTTTCTCTTTCCTGTGTAAGTTGTTTTTCTCATATCTTATTCTATCTTGTGTTGTGAGTTTGTGATTAAAATGAGAAGATTATCTTTGATTTTTGTGTTTTCCTTCCCTTTATCTTTAATGCTATTCTTGAGTATTCTTGAGTATTTGATGTATACCTACAATTTTCTGATTTTGTCTACCTGTTTATCTCCTTACTCTATGCTTTTTAACCCCTTTTTCCCTTTTTTTTTGTTTTCAGGTATCAGAGCCTTCTTGAAGATTTCTTGTATGGGGTCGTCTTGTGGCTATGAAATCCCTTAGCTTTTGTTTATCTGTGACAGTTTTTCTTTCTCCATGATATCCGAAGGATATTTTCGCTGGATAGAGTATTTTTGGCTGAAAGTTTCTGTCCATCAATGATTTGAATATGTCATTCAAGTCTCTCTTAGCCTGTAAGGTTTCTGCGCAGACATCTGCTGAAAACCTGATAGGGGTTCCCTTGTAGGTTATTTTCTTCTGCTTGCTGCCCTTACTATTTTTTGTCATTCACTTTTGCCAGTTTCACTACTATATGCTTTGCAGTAGCTCTTTTTACATTGACATATTTAAGAGATCTGGTAGCATCTTTCACGTGGATTACCATCCCCTTCCAGAGGTTTGGGAAGTTCTCTGCTATTATTTCTTGAACAAGCTTTCTGCTCCATTCTCCTTCTCTTCTTCCTCAGGAATACCTGTAATTTTTATGTTGCATTTCCTAATTGAGTCGGATCTTTCTTGGAGAACTTCGTCATTTCTTTTTAGTCTTAGTTCTTTCTGCTCCTCTATCTGGAGCATTTCAACATGTCTGTCCTCCATTATGCTGATTTGCTCCTCTATGATGTCCCGTTGAACATTAACGGAATCCATATTTTGTTTTATCTCTTCCATCGTGTCCTTCATCTCCAATATTTCTGATTTATCCTTCTTTATAGTTTCAATATCTTTTGAGAAATAGTTCCTGAACTTGTTTAATTTTTTCTTTACATTCTCTTTTAACTCGTTGAGTTTTTTGATGATAGCTATTTTGAATTCCCGGTCATTTAGATTACATATTTCTGTTTCCTCAGGACTGATTTCTGGATACCTGTCTTTTTCTCTCCGCTCTGGAGATTTAATATAATTTTTGATGCCACTAGACAGTGTGGTTCTCTTTTTGCACATCATGGTATTATTTGCTTGCAGTTACTGTCTCTCACCACTGGGTGCAGGTCAAGAGATGTCTATTCGGAGCTCTCTGCATTCCGCTGATCTTCCAGGCACTGGAGCCAGCGCTGGGCAGGTGGGATTAGGGGTGCCTTCTTATGTGTGCTCTTGGCTTGATGACGTCACCTCCACCTTAGCTTTCAAGGGTCTTACTCTTATAAGTAGATTTTTTTTCTGTCAATTTTTTGTAGCTTAATTTAATTAAAGAATTATGGGTAAAATTTTCAGATGAAGAGGAAACAGACCAGCTAATTTTTTTTTTAAATATCTATCACTATAATGATTTTAATAGAGTTTGGATTAAAATTTATTTGGAGAAAAGCTATTAAAAGTTGATCAGTTACTTAACATATAGAAAATAATGAGTGTGTATAATTTCACTGGAAAGGTATTCTGTGCTCATAAATTGGAAGAATCAATATTCTTAAAATGTCCATACTTCCCAAAGTAATGTACAGATTCAGTGCAATCCCTAGGAAAATTCCAATGACATTTTTTACAGAAATAGAACAAATAATCCAAAATTTATATGGAACCAAAAAAGACCTGGAATAGCCAAAGCAATCTTGAGAAAGAAAAACAAAGTTGGACACATCATGCTTACTGATTTCAAAATATATTACAAAGCCATAGTAATTAAAACAGTATGGTATTAGCCCAAAAACAGAAACACAGATCAAAGAAATCAGACTGAGAGTCCAGAAATAAACCCACATGTATAAGGTTAATTAATTTATGACAAAAGAGGCAAGAATGCACAATGGGTAAAAGACAGCCTTTTTAATAAATGGCATTGGGAAAACTGGACAGCCACATGTGAAAGAATGAAATTGGACTACTATGTTACACCATGCAGAAAAATTAACTCAGAATGGATTAAAGAGTTGAACATAAGACCTGAAACCATAAAACTCCTAGAAGAAAACATGGGTAGTGAATTCCTTGACATAGGCTTTGGCCATGACTCTTTTTTTTTTTTTTTTTTTGAAACTGACACAAAAGCAAAAATAAACAAGTGGGCCTACATCAAACTGTAAAACTTCTACACAGCAAAGGAAACCATCAAGAAAATGTAAAGGCAACCTACTGAATAGGAGAAAATATTTACAAATCATATGTCTGGTAAGGGGTTAATTTCCAAACTCTATAATGAACTCATACAACTCAAGAGCAAAAAGCCAAACAATCCAATTAAAAACTGGGCAGAAGATCTGAATAGACATTTTTCCGAAGAAGACATACAGTTGGCCAACAGGTACATGAAAAGATGCTCAACATCGTTAATCATCAGGGAAATGCAAATCAAAACCAAAAAGTTATATCACCTCACACTTGTTAGAATGGGTATTGTCAGAAAGACGAGAAATAACGTGTTGGCAAGGATGTGGAGAAAAGGGAACTCTTGTGCTCTATTGGTGGGAATGAATTGGTGCAATCACTATGGAAAACAGTATAGAAGTTTCTCAAAAAATTACAAATAGAACTACCATATGATCCCGCAATTCCACTTTTAGGTAGTTATCCAAAGAAAATGAAAACACTAATTCCAAAAGATATATGCACTCCCATGTTCATTGCAGCATTATTTATGATAGCCAAGATATGGAAACAACCTACACGTCCAATGATGAATGAATGGATAAAGAAATTGTGGTTTATATATATATATGTGTGTGTGTATACAATCTAATACTATTCAGCCATAAAAAAGAATGAAATCTAGGGGCCAGCCCAGTAGTGCAGTGGTTAAGATTGCATGTTCCGCTTTGACAGCCTGGGGTTCACCTGTTCAGATCCCAGGTGTGGACATGGCGCCACAGGTCGAGCCATGCTGTGGTAGGCATCCCACATATAAAGTAGAGGAAGATGGGCACGGATGTCAGCTCAGGGCCAGTCTTCCTCAGCAAAAAGAGGAGGATTGGCAGCAGATGTTAGCTCAGGGCTAATCTTCCAAAAAAAAAAAAAGAATGAAATCTTGCCATTTGCAACAACATGGATGGACCTCAAGGGCACTATGCTAAGTGAACTAAGTCAGACAGAGAAAGACAAATACTGTGTGATCTCTCTTATATGTGTAGTCTCAATGACAAAAACGCCCAACAAGCTCATAGATAAAGAGACAGCTTGGTGTTTGACTGAGGCGGAGGGTAGGAGAAATGGGTGAAGGAGATCAAAAGGTAGAAAGAAAATGAGTTAATAGACTGGGGAGGTAAGAGATGGTAATACATGAAACAAGAGTAGCCATGAGTTGATTGTTGAAGCTGAGTGATATTAAACTGAGTTCATTTTAGTATTCTTAAAAAAAAATGTAATGATTGTTCTCACAAAACAAATAAAAAAATTGATCAGTTACTTAACATATACAAAATCACGGGGCTATTTAATTTCACTGTTTAGGAAGATTAAGTATTTCAAGTTCTCCAAGTTCTGGAAATATTTATTTACATGGTTTTTTTTTCATTGGGGTATAATAAACTATACATATTTAAAGTGTACAATTTGAGTTGTGACGTGTACAGCCATAAAATCTTTAAGACAATCAAGAAAATGAATGCATATCTATTATTTCCCAGAAGTTTCCTTTCTATTTCCCTGCCTTACAGTCTCAGCCTTTCTGTCACTATAGATTAGTTTGCATTTTCTAGACTATTTAGTATAAATAGAATTATGCAGTGTATATTTCTTTTTGGTGTAGCTTCTTTCACTCAACATTGTTGTTTTGAGGTTCATATTTATTGTTGCATATATCAATAAATTGTGTGTTTTTATTGCTGAGTAGTATTTCAGTGTCTGTATAGACCACAATTTTATCCATTCACCTACTGAGGGACATTTAGTTGTTTCCTAGTTTTTCACTGTTATAAATAAAGCTGCTAAAAACGTTTGTGTAAAATCTTTATGTTTATGTATGATTGCATTTCTCTTGTGAGAAATTCCTAAGAGTTGAATGACTGGATCATATGTTAGGTATATGTTTAACTTTTTAAGAAAATTCCTAAATTGTTTTCCAAACACATTTTACCAATTTAAATTCTTACAAGCAGTGTATAAGACTCCTAGTTCTTCTACATCCTGGCCAACACTTGGTAGATTTACTCTTTTTAATTTTAGCCGTTCTAATGCGTGTGTATTGGTGTTTTACTGTGGTTATTTGCCATCAGAAATATCCGTTCGTGAATTTGGTGAAATATCCTTTCAAATATTTACTCCTTTTTTAAATTTAGTTGTTTGTTGTCTTATTATTGTCATAGGAAAATTTCTTTATGTAGTCTCTACACATGTATATAGTCTGTAAACTCTTACATAGCTTATCTTTTCATTTTCATAACAGTGTCTTTTGAAGTGCAGAAGTTTTTTGTTTTGGTGAAGTCCACTTTATAATTTTTTTCTTTTGTACTTTTTGCATCATATCTAGGCTTCACCTAGGGTCACAAAAATTTTCTTTTAGGTTTTCTTCTAGTAGTTTTATAGGTTTAGGCTTTATGTGTAGTTCTATGATCCATTTTAAGTTAATTTTTCTATATTGTGCAAATTATGGTTTGAGGGTTATTTTTGTGGACATGGGTGTCCAGTTTTTCCAGTGCTATTTTTTGAGAAAATATCCTTTTTCTATTGAATTGCCTTTGTGGAAATTGTGTTCATATACTATACACCTATTTCTGGACTCTGTCTATTCTGTTCCATTGATTTTTGTGTCTTTTAGCCAATACCACCTTCTCTTAACTAGTGTAGTTTTTTAAAATTTTATTTTATTGCTTTTTCTCCCCAAATCCCCCGAGTACATAATTGTCTATTTTAGTTGTGGGTCCTTCTAGTTGCGGCATATGGGACGCCACCTCAACATGGCCTGTTGAGCGGTGCCATGTCCATGCCCAGGATCCAAACTGGCGAAACCCTGGGCCGCTGAAGCGGAGCACACCAACTTAACCAGTCAGCCATGGGGCCAGCCCCTTAACTAACGTAGTTTTATGTTAACTCATGAAATCTGGTACTATGAGTTTTCCAATTTTTTCTTATTTTTCAAAATTATTTTGGCTATTCTAGTTCCTTTGCATTTCCTCATAAACTTTAGAATCAGCTTGTAGATTTGTACAAAAAACAATCCTACTGGAATGTTGATTGGGATTGTATTCAATCTGTAGATCAGTTTTGAGATAATTGACATATTAACAGAATTTAATCTTCCAATCTATTAGCATGATAGCTCTCTTTTTTTGAGAGCTTATTTCTTTCATTATTGTTTTGTAGTTTTTTGCATATAAAATTTGCACATATTTTGTTAAATTTATTCTGAAATAATTCATGTTTTATGATGCACTTGTAAAAAGTTACTTTAATAATATTGTCTTTGTGTTTTGCACCCTTGCATAGCTCACTTATTAGTTCAAGTAGCTTTTTGTTGATTCTTTCAGATTTTTTATCTAGATAGTTATGTCGCTTACATATACAGGAGATAGTTTTGTCTCTTCCCTTCTAATTTGTCTACTTCTTTTCCTTTTGGTGTCTTGTTGCACTTATTGTACATCCACTTTGATGTTAAGTAGTAATGATGAAAACAGAAATTCTTGCCTGTTGCATATTTGAGGGTAAAAACATTCAGCGTTTCACCATTATATATAATGTTAGCTTTAAGTTTTGAGAAGTTTCTTAGGTTGAGAAGTTTTCTTCTATTCCTAGTTTGCTAAGAGTTTTAAATCATAAGTAGATGTCACTTTTTGTCAAGTGCTTTTTCTCTATTGAGATGATCATATGGTATTTTTCTTCAGTCTCTTGATATGGTGAGTTACAGTGATCAATTTTCAAACATTGGATTAGCCTTAAATTCCCAGGATAAACTCCACTTTATAAGATGTATTATTGTTTTTACTTATTGCTGGTTACAATTTGCCAATATTTTGTTGAGGATTTTTCATCTTTATTCATGAGGGCTATTGGTCTGCAGTTTTCTTGTTATGTCTTTGTCTGGTTGTGGTCTCAAGGTAATGCTTACCTAGAAAATTAGGTTTGGAAATATTTCTTCCTTTTCTTTCTTCAAGTTTTTATGTGGAATTAATATTAGGTCTTCCTGAAATGTTTAATTAATTTTGGTCATGAAGCTGTAAGGTGTAGGACTTTTTTGTTGGAAGATTTTTAACTAGAAATGTAGAGATAGAGGACTATTTAGGATATCTGTTTCTTCTTGTGTCTTTCAAATTTTGTGTGTTTTAAAAAATTTGTCCATTTCATCTGAGTTTTCAAATTGTTGGGTATGAAGTTATTTAAAATATTCTTATTATAATATTAATGTTTTTTGGATCTATAGCAATATTTTTTATTCCTGATATAGATAATTTGTGTCTTCTCTTTTTTCTTTGGTCAGTCTGGCTAGAAGTTTATAATTTGTACTGAACTTTTCAGAGAATCATCTTTTGGTTTCATTGATTTTTCTCTATTGTTTTTCTGTTTTTCTATACATATTTTTTTTTCCTCTCTCTTATCTTTATTACGTATCTTCTGCTTCTGATCCATATTCTGTTGAATACTTGAGGGGAATCCTCTGCAAATCTCTGGAGTTTTCTCTTTGAGAATTTCTCTCTTCTGTGGTACTCTGCTCTGCAAACTCTACCTCCCTTAGTCTTTGTGGATATCTACTCTGTCTTCTCAACTCAGGGAGTCTTTTGGAGTTTATCCCTCTGTCTACTGTAGCCTGGAAACCTGTAAATGTGGGAAGCTGGGGCAATCATAGGGGTTACCTCCTCTCTCATGGATCACTGCCCTTTATTACCTGATGTCTAGTGTCTTGAAAACGAATTTTATGTATTTTGTCCAGTTTTTTTCTTTTTAAAAACATTTGTTCTTGGCAGGAGATTAAATCTACTCCCGTGTCACTCCATCTTGGCCCATCATTTGCTTTTCAGTTTTTTATCTTGTCTTCTTATCTAAATGGTAAACTCATGAAGGGAAGGTAACTTTTGTACCCTTTGTAATAGGTAGTACAGGCCCTTACACTCAGTCAGTGCTTATTGTGAATTTGACTTATTACTTGAGTTTACTTGAACTGCATTGAAGAAGGAGATAAAGCAGAAGACTAAAGCCACCATCTGACTTCATTTCCCCTCCTTGTCAAATGAACTCTCTCTGAAGCCTGGTGATAGAATTTCTATATTCCACTCCCTCGGACAACTCTGCCCCTTACAGTTGGATTACTGGAACTGTCCCCCAGGCCTCCATCAGACATCATCTGATTCGACTGGTCTATTTAGCCTTAGTTTTTATAAGAATGTGTAACTTGATAGACTGGGAGCATGTTGAGAGGGGAAGAAATCTCTGGGAAAATCACAGATTAAGAAATAATCTCAGAAAATTTTCTCTTGATGCTGACTCCAAATGTCCAGTTTCACTATTAATCTTAAGATTTTTCTTTTGTTCTTAAACATTTTCAGCAATTATTGTTTCTTCACCACTTCTTCTAGTCCCTTTTAAAAAAAAATCATATTACCTGACTATTGGAGCCTGGCAGTCTGCCGTGTATGTCTTTCAGCTGTGATTTCTATTAAACTTTTTTTTCCCTCATCTGAGTTCTTGGTGAATGTATCAGGGCTATCTTCTAATTCAAGGATTCTGCCTTCAGTCCATCTAGAAAGGAGTTTATTTCATCTATTGATTTTTTTTTATTTCACTGATTGATTTTTCATTTTCACATTTTCAGATTGGGTTCGCTTCATACCTACATTTCTCCCTCTCCTGCTTTTGTTTTCATAATTTCTTGTTCATTTTCAGTTGAAGTTTTGCCTTCATTTATCTCTTTGAACATTCTATATGAACTTTTAAAGTTTTTGGTTATTTGTTTCTATCAAGTTAATTTCCTATTGAGTAAATTCCTGTTCTGATTATTGATTTTTCTGGCTGTAACTTTTAGCATTAGATTTCTTTATGTGATTTTGAATTTTGGTTTGCTGGCTCATTTTGAGTTTGAGTTATTTTTCTACTCTGGTTGTTTTTCTCCCCCTTCTTCCCTTTCTACTCAGACCTGTCTCTAGGTAGTCAGTTAACTTTTGCTTTAGCCTGTCTTTTCCCCAAATTCAGAACCAAGTCATATTCCCAAGTTTCAGTGATTTTATCACAAGTTATATTGGAGAGATGACAGAAACATTCAGTACTTTGGTTTGGTTTCTGGTTATAGGTTAATAGATTATGTCAGTGCCCTCCTCCCAACCCCTCCCCTTTAGGCAGGCATTTTTCTAAAAGCCCTTCATGAAGGTTGGCTGGTGTGTGTGTGTGTATGTGTGTGTGTTTTCTAGCCTTCTTTCTTGAACCAGCTCATTGCTTGGTGGCAAGTGCTGGTGTGGTACTGAAATCTGTCATTTCTAGTTAAGATCTATAACAGGCCTGAGCTTTTAGCCAAATTTATTTATTTATTTATTTAACTTTTTCTCTTGTATCACTTGCCATTGGAGATGTTTATCTTGTTTTTGAAACCGGCTATGTCTTTTTTATCTTTTCATGTATTTTATGTGTCCTGGCCATATTTTTGGTGTACAGTTAGTGATCGAAAGTTCATTATTTTGCCCTCCTGATTTGAAGTCACATTCCTAGGTTAGTGGATTTCAGAATAAATATACCTGGCTTAACTCCTCTTGATTCTGAATGGACAAGGAAAGGCAAGAAAGACTCAGGATTATAAATAAAATGTTACTCTTTCACTGGTCCTCTGCAAGGTTTCTTTATAGAGTATTGCTAACTTGTGATTGCTTAGTTTCATTCTAAATTCTGTGAGTTATTTCTCTGTGAATATTTGCTACTCAAGTCTTCTAAACACTGTTGTACAAAGAGACATTATTAGCCTAGAAGTCTCAAATTCTGGAGCCTACCTGGGTGAATCTGGGCACAGTAACCTTTCTGTCTTTCAGTTTCCTCCTTTATAAAAACAGGCATAACATCTGCTTTCACCATCTCATGGGATAGTTGTGAACATTGTAGAAGATAATAGAGTCAAATCCAATAGAGTTTTACTTAGCACCTGTTTGGAGAGAGGTATATTGCTAGATTCTAGGGAAATAATTGAATAGAGCACAGCCCTTGGTTATTTATAATAGAGTGGGACATAACTTTGTAATACAACGTAGTCTGTGATAAATGCTCAAATATTAACAATTAAACAATGAGTTAACAGGACCCCCTAAAAAGAACAATTTAAACTTGAAGAAATGAACAAAACTTCATTGAGGAGGTGATCTTTGATCTAAAATCCTGATGCCTTAAAAATGCCAAGGGCCTATGTAAACATGAGATGTGCTACTATTTTATTTTATATGCCAAACATTTTCCCATGAGCTAATCTGATTGAAGACCACTTAGCCATTTCTTCTTTACCTTGTTTGCTGTGTAGGTCTGACCTCGCTATTAAATCTTCATTCTTATTGGTCTTGATGCTTGGGTCTAGGCACACTCTTGTGGTGTGGCAGTCAATCTTCTTCTCTTCTGTGAATGACTGATTTAGATGTTGCTTTTTCAGGGGAAAATTTTTCTCTTTATACAATTTATTTTTTGATAATGTAATAACTGAAAAGATTTTTCCCTTCAGGCTGCTTTTCAGAGATTGTTACCTCCTAAGTGCCAAGGAGACACCCATTTTGCTATTATCCAGATACATTTAGACTGAGCTTTTGCAGTGGAACATTTTGTTCTATTTGCTGTAATTTTTTTTCAAGGGACAAAGATAAACAGCTTAAACAGATAACCATCTCTGGTTGCTTCTTCTAACAATAATATTTAGCAGCCAGTGAATATCCTGCAAGTGCCTTTCTCAGAAAGGCTGCATTAAGTAAACAAGCAGTAAATATTCTGGGTGACTGATAGATGATAGAATTTAAAGTTAGCCGACTGCCCGTATCAGGCAAAAACATTGTATTTCTGTTTTGGTAAATAATGCTCATCTTGTTTAGACAGGTCTTATCAAAAACAGTGTTATCATTTCATACCAAACATATTTTTGTAAAGCTCATGAGAGCTAAAACTAACAAATTTTGAACTACTCGAATCATATTTCATTAGTTTCTTTAGATGTATATTTTGATTTATTTCCAAATCACAAGTTATACTGTATCCTGTGTTTTGAAGAATGACAGTTTTTGTGCAATGTTCCAGTCAGTCACCATTTACAGTAAAACTTGAGTTGTTTTTGCCATTGAAATCTCAGCCATGGATTGAATTGATACTTGGAAACATACTTTCATTTGATCCTTGGCTGCCAAAGAAGTTCATTACACATGCTTTGTGAGGTTTATGTACTTAATATTTGGTGGTTTCTATATCAGATACCACTGTAATTTGAAGTGTCATTCCTTTGTAAACTTTATGGTACCAGTCATCTAAGAGATGTAGCTATTTCTAGCACCCTTGCCTAGACCACAAAAGGGACAGCAACCACGTACATATTTTGGGTTCAGATGTTTTTCTTGAATTACTTTATGTTCAGTAACATCATCAAAATCAGCAGAAATACTAGAAAATAAACTCTCACATGGCAGGGATTTTATGCTTCTTATTCTGTTTTCAGTGATTGACACATAGTAGTTGTTTAATAAATTAGTTGAATTAATTACCATCTGCCACTGGGTCACTACCACTGTTCCTGTTGCTTATAGAAATACTAGCACATAGAACCTGGATCCTATATTCCAACAATGGCTTTCTGTTCCCTCCACTTTCCCATCCTTTATGTCTCAGATGAGAGGTTTCCTCCGTTCCATTCATCAACCACCTACTGTTCCTTTATGTAGTAATAGCAATAGGGTAGCAATGAAGGTGATATTGATTGCTAGTATGTCTGAGTACCAGCTGTGTGACAGGCCACAGGTTCTGTAAGAGTGTTTAATAGTCATTTACTATGTCCTGAGTACTATGCTAAACAATTTGCATGCATTATATCATTTAATCTTATCAGCAAAATATGAGGTATTTTATGTTCGAGAAAAACTGAGGTTCAGAGAAATTAGGTAACTACTAAAATCATAACCTAAATTAGGGCCAGAATCAGGACTCACTTCTTTTCTGTCTGGGGCCAAAGGCCATGAGATGATCAACTTAAGCCTTTTTTATGAATCTGTTTTCCAGTATATCTAATAAATTGCCATCTAGCTTCTGGTTTAATATGTCCAGTAAGAGGTTCTTATTCTGTAGGAGATAGTTATTAAGCATTATTTGATAGCTATAATTATTAAATGGTTCTTCATAATTTTAAGGTAACATGGATATATTTTTATGTAACTCTAAAAGTATTATGTATTAATAAACTCATTTAGGACTATCCAAGATAGAATGAGTCTATCCATACTGACATTGGCTATATTTAGCAAATTGTATTTAATATATATTGTATGTATAAACAACATTTGCCTGGCTATCAGCAAGAAGTCTCTTTTAGATGGGTTTAAAATTGTGTGTGATGTAAAAAAAAAAAAAGAGTCTAGAGAGCTTGAAGGACGTGCTTAAAATTTTCTGTATCCTTTATCTAGTTGATACCTACATCTATACATCCATATCTAGTAAAGAGAGAGAGAGAGAATGGAATTCGGAACGAAGGTTTTTTAGTCAGCCTAAATGAAATCCTATAAAATACTGATTAAAAGTAAGTGGAAGGGGGCCTGGCCCCGTGGCCGAGTGGTTAAGTTCACGCGCTCCGCTGCAGGCTGCCCAGTGTTTCGTTGGTTCGAATCCTGGGCGCGGACATGGCACTGCTCATCAAACCACGCTGAGGCAGCGTCCCACATGCCACAACTAGAAGGACCCACAACGAAGAATATACAACTATGTACCAGGGGGCTTTGGGGAGAAAAAGGAAAAAATAAAATCTTTAAAAAAAAAAAAAGTAAGTGGAAGGGATTGTAGTGTGAGGAGTATATAGCTGTCATGAACTTTAAGCATAAAATCTGCAGAATGAAGAGTCAATCATAATGTCACATATGAGAGTTTTATAAAATTTGAAGAACATTGTATTTCTAATTTTGTTTTTCTGTTCTATCTTCCTTTGCTGGTCTAACTAGTTTATTTTGTTTTTAGTCCTCCTCTAGATTGCCGATTACATGGCTACCTGTGTTTTTGTTAGCCCACCATTTCTTATAGAGGGCCTTTCTAGGAAGAATATTGGTTTAGACATCATTTCAACGTCTGTGTTTTTGATATTTACTATGTGTTGTAATAGAGTGCTGATAAGCATTGGGCAAGGGACAGTTACATAAGGTGGGGTTCTCTCCTCAGTTTCTTTTCATTAAAAACATAGAAAAATTAAAACATCAAAATAGAGAACAATGACCTCCCATGTACTCATCATCCAACTACAACAGTCATTAACTCTGGGTCGTTCTTTTTTCATTTATGAGCCTTATCTACTCACCAGCTTCACACCCTCCCAGTTGGGTTATTTTGAAAAAACACAGATATTATATTAATTGGACTATATGAAATTGTCTATATCCATTCATTTTTTACCTACAAAATGATAATTCCATATGTTTCAACTGAATATTATTTCATTCATAAATGTTTCAGTATGTATTTCTAAAAGATACGACCTCCTCTCGTTTATTAACACAACCACAACGTCATTATCATAGTTAAAAAAATTAATGATTCTTTATAAAGATTTTATTTTTTTTTCCTTTTTCTCCCCAAAGCCCCCTGGTACGTAGTTGTATATTCTTCATTGTGGGTCCTTCTAGCTGTGGCATGTGGGACGCTGCCTCAGCGTGGTTTGATGAGCAGTGCCATGTCCGCGCCCAGGATTCGAACCAACGAAACACTGGGCCGCCTGCAGTGGAGTGCGCGAACTCAACCACTCGGCCACGGGGCCAGCCCCCTAATGATTCTTTAATATCACCAAATATCCAACAGTCTTCATGTGTTCCCATTTGTATACCTGTGTATATGTATTACTCTTTCACTATCTTTTCATAGTTGGTTCACTTGAATCAGTATCCAAACAAGGTCCACATATTGTTTTTAGTTGATAGGTTTCTTAAGTCTTTCCTAATTGATAGTTTTCTTCTTTTCTTGATTTTCCTTGCAAGTCATTTGTTAAAGAAATTGCTGTCCCTTAATTTCAATTTAATAATTAAAAAATTAAAATAATAATTTAAATTATTTTACTTCAATTTCATGAGGAATATAGGAAACACATAAATATAACTCAGTATATGCAAAAGCCTACTTTGTTTTTCTTCATGTAGCCTTTATTGAATACTTATTGCATGCTAGGCAGTGTTCTAAGTACTTTCATATTCACAACAGTCCTACAAAGAAGGCACTGTTATTGACCCCATTTTACAATACTTGCAGTTGCTCGTACCCCAAAAACTAAAATCTCATTCTGGGTTTTCCTCTTTCCCTCACATACCACATCCGTTCCGTTAACTGCACCTTCAAAATAATCCATTAATTTTTCCCCTTCCCTAACACTTTGACCACAGTCCTAGCTGCCATCGTCTCTCTCCTGGATGATTCCAGTAGCCTTGAAAAGGCATTATGTTCTTGGTGAAAAATTTAAAAAGAATAAAAAGTGAAATGTCCCCTCTATTCTGACCCTCCAGAGGCAGTTTCTTGGGTTTTATTTCGGAGTTGATTCTGTTAATATCCATCCACACATGTTTACCCATCTGAAGCAAATGCTGACAGTGCCCTGACCATTTTTCCTCAGTGTTCTGCCCATTTTTCCTCAGCATCTTCCATTTCCTCCATTTCTCCCATGTTGTCCTGACATCTGACTGCCAGGAGCTGTGATTTTTAGCTTGAGGGCTTTCTCTGTCTTCCGGAGCCTGCTCTGCCTCTGCACACTGGCAGACCAAGAAGTCCTGGGGAATTCATGACCCCAGAAGCAGCCTTCAATTGATGACGTACGGAAGTTGAGGGAAAAACCCTAGCTCCCTGGCCCCTTGAGTGGGCTAACACTAATGCACGTCCTGCACTGTCTCTCAGACTTCCTCAGCGTGGCCGAGCTCCAGTTGCCCACAGCTGTAGCCTGCTCATTAGTGTACACCGTGGCTGCCTTCTCTTCCCTACTCCCCCACCACAGCTTCCTGGGATTATCTCCCAAATAAACGACTTACTGAAATCCTTACTTCAGGGTCTACTTTTAGGGAAACCATAGCATAAATTGTGGCACGCTCAATACCCATCCTTATCCCCCGTTTTTCCCTAAGTAATCAGAGACCCCTGGAAAAAAAATCCTGTTTATTTGGCCTTAAAAACTCCAATTTGGCTGTGTTTATTTTTTTACTTCTCATAGGGAGTTGCTGGGATTAATTGAATTTTGTTTATTATTCTTTGAAAATTTTTTTATTGTTTAAATTATTGTGCAGTAAAATTGACCTTTTTATTTGTTTAGCGTACAGCTCTCTGTATTATAACACGTTTCCATGTGTGTAACCACCACTAGCATCAGGATAAGGGACAGTTCCATCACTCCAACCAACTCCCTCTTGCTATTCCTTTAGTGTCACACCTTCCACCACTCATAACCCCTGGCAACCACTGATATTTTCTCCATACTTTTTCTTTTCTGAGAAATAGTTTTATCTTTTCGAGAATGCTGTATAAATGGAATCACACAGAGTATAACCTTTAGGTCCTGGTTTTTTTCAATTAGCATAATGTATTTGAGATTCATCCAAGTTGTTTCATGTATCGGTAGTGTGTTCCTTTTTATTACTGAATATTACGTTATGTGGATACCATAATTTGTTTAGCCATTCACCTATTCAAGGGAATATTACGTTATGTGGATACCATAATTTGTTTAGCCATTCACCTATTCAAGGGCATTTGGGTTGTTCCAGTTTGGGGCTGCTATGAATAATGTGCTGTGAGCATGTGTACACGTTTTTGTGTGGACACATGTTTCCATTTTTCTTGGGCATATACCTAAGAGTGGAATTACTGGGCCATATGGTAGTTCTATGTTTAATCTTGTGCTGACTGCCACACTGTTTTTCAAAAGGAGCTACACCATTTTACATTCCCATCAGCAGTGTATGAGGGTTCCAATTTCTCCACCTCCTTGCCAATTCTTTTATCAGTCTTTTTGATTATACCCATCCTAATAGGTGCTATCTCATTGTATATTTTATTTGCATTTCCCTAGACTAATGATGTTGAGCATCTTTTCATGTATTTTTGGCCATTTGTGTATCTTCTTTGGAGAAATATCTATTCAAATCCTTGCCCATTTTCTAATGGGATTGTTTGTTTTTTACTGTTGCGTTTTGGGAGTTCTTTATGTATTCTGGAGACTTGGCTTTTCATTTTCTTAACAGTTCTTTCTTAGAGGCAAAGTTTTTAAGTTTGATGAAATCCAATTATTATTGTTATTATTATTATTATCATTATTATTATTTTTGCTGAGGAAGATTCACCCTGAGCTGACATCTGTTGCCAATCTTTCTCTTTTTGTTTGAGGAAGATTCATGTTAAGCTAAGATCTGTGCCAGTCTTGCTCTATTTTGTATGTGGGTTGCTGCCACAGCATGGCTGCCAATGAGCAGTGTAGGTCTGTGCCCAGGAACCACACCTAGGCTGCCAGAGCAGAGCATGCTGAACCTAACCACTAGGCAACTGGGCCAGTTCTAACTTTTTTTTGTTTATGGTCCTGCTTCTGGTGTTATTTCTAAGAACCCTTTGCCTAGCCCCAGCTCATAAAGATTTTCTCTTATGTTTTCTTCTAAAAGTTTGGTGGTTTTATGTTTTATATTTAGATCTGTGATCCATTTAGAATTAATCTTTGAATAAGATTGGAGACTTAGATTGAGCTTAATTTTTCTTTTTGCATGCACATAGATGACTTGTCGTCCCACCACCAGTTGTTGACAAAAGACTATTGTTTTTCAGTTGAACTGTATTTGCACCTTTGTCAGGATCAGATGACCACAGTGATATGGATCTGTTTCTAGATTGTCTATTCTGTTCCATTGATGTCTAATATTTCTTCACCAATACCACACTCTCTTGACTACTGTAGTTTTAGAGTAAGTCATTTTTGTGATTCCTCCAACTTACTTTCTTTTGCAAAATTTTTTTAGCCATTCTAGTACTTTTGTCCTCCCGTGCAAAATGTTTAAGAATGAGCTCATCTATATTTACCAAAAAAGCCCTGCTTGGATTTTGATTGACACTGCATTAAATCTATAGGTGATTTTGGTGAAAATTGGCATCTTTAGAATGATCTCTCTCCACTTATTTAGGTATTCTTTGATTTCTTGCACCAGTGCTGTGATTCGTTAGATTTATACCTAAGTATTTCCATTTTATTGGAGTTATTGTAAATGTTACTGTTGCTTTTTTAAAATTTTGGTCTCATATTGTTTATTGCTAGTATATAAAAATGCAAGTGATTTTTGTGCATTGACCTTATATCCTGCAATTTTATTCATGTTCGTTCTAAGAATGTTTTTTCTAGATTCTCTGGGATTTTCTACATAGACATTCTTGTCATCTGCAAATCAGGATAGTTTTATTTCTTCTTTTAAGAAAATGTGAATGTAGCTATCCTTGCATTGTTCCTGTTCATAAGCGGAAAGAAAGCATTTCATCTTTCTCCATTTACTGTGACATCAGCTGTAGATTTATTGCACATGCCCTTTATCAGGCTGAAGGCCCCTTCTATTCCTAGTTGCTGAGGATTTTTATCTTGATGGGTGCTGAAGTTTTGTTAAATGCTTTTTCTTATCTATTGATATAATGATGTGATTTTTCTTCTTTACACTGTTAATATGATGGATAATATTGATTTATTTTTGAATTTTGAACCAGCCTTAAGTTGCCTGGATAAACCCCACTTGTTTGGGTTTATTGTTCTTTTTATATACTGCAGGATTTGTTTGGCTAATATTTTGTTGAAACTTTTTTCACGTACTTTATTTTGAAGCCAGTTTTTAGTATACTGAGCTTATATATAATTTTATTTTATAAAAGCTTTCACCTTGGGCAATTTTCCCTGTTCAGGACTGCTAATAAGTGATTTTTCCTTGGGTAATTGATAGCTGCTTTTTCCTTTTGTTTTGTAAACTCTTCTCTTAAAAATAATAATACCTCTGGCACCTTGCATTCCTTTTGCTCTTCAGATGAGGCTGTATTAGGGGATAGCAGGCCCTTGAATTCTGTTTTCTTTGAGTTGAATACTAGTAATTCTAAAATTTACCTTCTTACTTGGGCTATTATGAAGCACTTTAAAGGACAAGAATGCAAATAAATGTTTCACATATGGTGTAATTTCTCAAGCTTAAATTTCATGTCGTATCAGCCACATTATGTATAGGCCTTTTGAATAAGTCAGTTGCAGTCAAGATTCCACTGGGTTCTTTGTGTTTGGAGATCATGGTAATGGAACTATGGTGGAAAAGCCCCAAATGATAGCATTCCTTCCATTTGTTATCCAGGAAATTTGTAAAATTCCAATGCTTATAAATAATGTTTATAAATTGGAAAGGAAGAGGAATTGTAACGAAACTCACCTTATT
Organism: Equus quagga; assembly: GCF_021613505.1. Classification (NCBI taxonomy): domain Eukaryota; kingdom Metazoa; phylum Chordata; class Mammalia; order Perissodactyla; family Equidae; genus Equus; species Equus quagga. The sequence goes on from NC_060280.1 coordinate 19,102,069, forward strand.
TCCTCTACTTAAGCACTAAATTTTAAATTTATTCTAAAAAACCAAGGAATGCTTATGACTATTTGTTAATACCTGTTTTTAAATTAAAAGTGCATCTATTACTGTTTCCCTGAGCCATTTTATGTGAATATTTCTGACTCTTAAAGGGCAGTGAGCTTCAGGAAGTGAGCAGATTTGTTGGGCCTGAAAGATTTTGAAATGTCAACTCTCTCTGCTGACTAGAATCTTACTTTTCCCATAAAATATACCAAGTCTGGATGATATGATTCATCTTTTCTTAGAAGCTGTTTATAAATTTCTATTTCAGTAACTACAATCTTAAGTTCTACCTTATAGGCTAAATGTGATGTATGAAATATCTGTGTTAAAAAGCAAAACTACGTATTTGTATGTGGTGAAATGTTGACAGTGAATCTAGATAAGGATAGATGAATTTCTCTGCACTATTCAAATTAAACTTGAATGTTTATATATACACATACGTGTGTATAGAGATGGTGCAACAGTATTTGGAAGGAAACACATAAAGCTATTAATAATGACTAATATGGCTGGAGGTAAAGGATAGAGTATCCATATTACTGGGTTGGGCAGCAAAAATATGAACTTCTTTATAAACATCTATATTGTTTGGATTTTTAACAAAAACAAATTCATTAAGTATTTGTTTAAAACTTGTAAGATGATATGAGTTTTTGTTCATTGGCCCTTTGAATGTGACAATGCTATGAATTGCTTAGAGCTTAGAGGTAGAGTAGAATCAAGTTGAAATTATTTTGAAGGGAGTAACTGGGGTAGGTAGGTAGTAATAATAGTGATAATGATAATAGCAGCAGCTACTATTTATTAAACATTTACTCTTTGCTGGGTAAGTTTTAAATATTTTAGGTGCATAAAATGGTTTTTACAAAAACCACATAAGATAGATCAATCTATTTCCATTTTAAAGATTTGAAAATGGTGTCTGAGTCACGCAGCTAAATACATGGCAGTGCTGGGATTTGAATACAGGTCTCTTTTATTCTGGAATCCTGAGTCTTAACCACAGTGCTGGAGCCTTAATAACAAAAATGGAGAGCAGAGAAATAGTATTTACTAAAGCCATAGCTCCTGAACTGGCTGAAATGGTCAGATCAGTGGTGTGTAGGACCATTGGGCAGGGGACTGGACTTTGTATTCAAACAGAAAAGGACCTTGTTTCTCCTGAGACCAAAGTGATGCTTTAGAAAACAGCATTGAATGGAGGGGTCCAAATAAGATGTACTGCCCACAAGTTCTATAACTCCAGTGGTTCAGTCCCCAGGACAGGTGTCTAAGGATTAGAAAGGGTAAATTGTAAGCAGATAACTCAGTTGCCTATGATTTATCCTTTAAATCTCTTAAGGAAGCACTTAATCCTATATAAATACATGCGAAGTAAAGTTTACCTGTGTGGATGTTGTGCTGAGGTGGCAGTTGGAGATGACTTGTAAGTAGCAATAGACAAGGGAACCCAGTTTGCAGGGAGGATTTCTTCTGTTTAGGGACCTTCTCCATTAACATGTTGCTTCATTTTATTACCCTTTGCTTTTAGAACATAGAAGAACAGTTATACTTTCCTTGAGCAAGTGTTAAAATTTCCAATTAGTAGGCGGAGATCAATTGTCCTTATACGTGTGGGTTTATTTCTGGACTGTTTTGTTCCACTACCTATTTGCCTATCTTTACTCTAATACCACATTGTTGTTTATTACCCTGGTTTTCTCACAATTCTTGAAATCAGGTGGTGGTTTTTTCTCCACTTTTGTCTTTTTCAAAGTTGTTTTGGCTATTCTAGTCCTTTACATTCCCACTGGAATTTTAAATTCAGTTTTACAGTTTCTACCAAAAGACCCCCACAAAAAAACCCCAAAAAAACCCCACAACAAAACCCTACTAGCATTTGGATTGGAATTGTATTAAATCATAGATTTATTAAAATATAGATTAATTTGGAGAATTGACATCTTAATAATATGGAATTGGCCAACCCTTGAACAAGGTATATCTTCCTATTTATTCTGTTCTTCAGCAATATTTTGTAGTTTGGTATACAGGGTCTTTCATATCTTTTGACATATTTTGATGCTATTATAAATGATATTTTTATTTCAATATCTGATTGTTCACTACTAGTCTGTAGAAATGCAGTTGATTTTTGTATATTGATCACGTATCCTACAACCTTACTGTACCTGCAGCACCGAGTAGAATAGAAGTGGTGATGGTGGACGTGCCTGTCTTGTTCCTGATCTTAGCAGCAAAGCATTCAGTTTTTCAACATTAAGTATGATGTTAGCTGTAGGTTTTGCATAGATGCATTTTTTCAGGTTAAGGAAATTTGCTTTTACTCCTGGCGTGCTGAGAGTTTTTAATAGAAATGATGCTGAAGTTTGTCATGTGCTTTTTCTGCTCCTATTGAAATCATCATATTGTTTTTATTTTTTAGTTTGTTATGTTTTCTTTTGTAAACGTGTTAAAATGACAAATTCCATCAATTGCTTTTCAAATGTAAACCAACCCTCTATTCCTAGGATACATCCCACTTGGTCATGATGTATTAGCCTTTTATTATATTTTTTGAATTCAGTTTGCTAAAGAAATTTTGAGGATTTTTTTGCAACTGTGTTCATGAGGGATATTAGATTATAGTTTTCTTATAATGTGTATCAGGTTTTGGTATCAGGATAATATTGGCCTCATACAATGAGTTGGGAAGTATTCTGTCCTTTTCAGTTTTTGTAAGAGTTTGTATAAAATTGCTGTTATTATTGATTCCCTAAATGTTTAGTGAAATTCACCAGTAAAGCCATCTGACACTGTAGTTTTCTTTATGGGAAGGTTTTTAACTCAGGTTCATTTTTTTTGATAAATATAGGATTATTTGGGTTATCGATTCATAAGTGAGCTTGGGTAGTTTGTGTTTTTCAGGGAGTTTGTCTATTTTATCTATTTGTCAAGTTTATTTGCAAAAAGTTATTCATAATATACCCTTATTCTTTTAATTTCTGTAGAATCTCTAGTGACGTCATTTCTCTCATTCCTGATGTTGGCAGTTTGTGTCTTCTTTTTTTTTGCATGATCGGTCTGGCTTTTATCAAGTTTGTCAAGTTTGTGATCTCCTTGAAGAACCAACTATTGCTTTCATTACTTTTTTCACCTGTGTCTTTTCTCTATTTCATTGATTTCTATTATTTGCTTTTTACTGTTTACTTTGAATTCAATTTTCTCTTCTTTATCTGGTTTTTAAGGTAGAAGCTGAGCTCATTGACTGAGACCTTTCTTTGCGTCTATTTTAAGTCGTTAGTGCCATGACTTTCCCCTTAAATCCTGCTTCAGTAGCATCCCACAAAGCCTGATAGGTTGTATTTTCATGTTCATTTCGTTCAAAATACTTTCTAATTTCTCTTTTGATTTCTTCTTTGATGTATGAGTTAATGTGTTATTTAGTTTCCAAATATTGTGGATTTTCCAGAGGCCTTTCTGTTTTTTATTTCTAATTTAATTCCCTTGTGATAAGAGAATATAATTTTCATGATTTGAATTTAAAAATTTATTTTTTTATTTTTTGATGAGAAACATTGGCCTGAGCTAACGCTTGTTGCCAATTTTCCTGTTTTTGCTTGAGGAAGATTGTTACTGAGCTAACATCTGTGCCAGTATTCTTCTATTTTGTATGTGGGATGCCACCACAGCTCGGCTTGGTGAGTGCTGTAGGTCTGTGCCCAGGATCTGAACCTGCGAACCCCAGGCTGCCAAGGCAGAGCACGCTGAACTTAACCACTGCTCCACCAGGCTGGCCCCTGAATTTTTAAAAATTTATTGCAACTTATTTTATGGCCCAGAATATGCTCTATCTTGGTAAATGTTCTAAGTATCCTTGAAAAGAATGTGTATTCTGCTACTTTTGTGTGGAGTGTTCTGTAAACATGAGTTAGGTCAACTTGGTGGGTAGTATTGTTCAAATCTTCTACATATGTACTATTTTTTTGGTCTACTTGTTCTGTTATTTATTGAGGGAGGGGTTTTGAAATCTTTGACTAAAATAGAGGAAATTTCTGTCTTTTTTCTTGCGGTTCTATCAGATTTATTTCATGTATTTTGAAGATCTTTATTAGGTGCATAAATATTTAGAATTTTATGTCTGCTTGATGAATTGGCCCATATATCATCATAAAATGTCTTTTTTGTTCCTGTTAGCATTCTTTGCTCTGAAATCTACATTGATATTAATATAGCCACTCCAGCTTTCTTTTGGTTAATGTTAGTGAGAGATATCTGTTTTCTATCCGTTTTCTTTTAACTTCTTTGGGTCTTTGTATTTAAAATGTTTCTTGGGGTTGGCCCCGTGGTTGAGTGGTTAAGTTCATGCACTCTGCTGCTGCAGCTCGGGGTTCACTGGTTTGGATCCTGGGCGCAGACCTAGCACTGCTCATCAGGCCATGCTGAGACGGTGTGCCACATAGAAGAACTAGAAGTACCTCCACCTGGGATATACAACTATGTTCTGGGAGGCTTTCAGGAGGAAAAAGAAAAAAGAGGAAGATTGGCAACAGATGTTAGCTCAGGGCCAATCTTCCTTACCAAAAAGCATACCTTTAAAAAAAAAAAAGGAATTCAAGGGTAATTAAACGTTTTTGTGCTCATTTTGGTTGCGATCTACAAAACCAGTTCTTCTTCCCTAAAAAAAGTAATGAAACATGCCTGGAAAGATTTGTATAATACCATGCTTTTCCCAGCATTACTTATTAAAAAAAATTGTAAACACCTTAAATGACCAGCAGTAGGGAATTGGTTAAGTTAATGGTACTTATAAGGTATACCTATATGATGGTGTAATATTCAGTCCTTAAAAATAATTTTCTTAAAAATATGTAAGTCCATGGGAAAATGAACATGTTAGAGAAGGTGGAGAAAAACAGGATTCATAACTGTATTTATAATATATCCCCTTTTATATAAAAAAAATACATCCAGAAATAAATGGTTGCAAGGAAAGGTTGCATGTTAAAGCAGTTAGTTTTCGCTTTTTCTTTTCTAATTTCTCTACCATGAATTTATATTAACATAAAATAATATCCATAAGGTGATTTATAAAGATAATTCAGCAGTGAAAAGACACAGTTCCTAGAGATACAGAGACTTGAATGCTATTCTTGCCTTTGTCACGTACTAATTATATGACCTTAATGTCTCATAGCCTTAGTTTCAACATTTGTAAGATGAGTCTTGTGGGATACAATTTTATATAAAGTGTTTCACAAATGTGAGGGATTATTGACATTTATCTTTTGTTTGCAGATGGGTGGCCTATTTGCAAATAATCTACCTTATACATTTGTGCAATGAAAGAAACAAGGAAGTAAACAAAGTTGGTATTTGTAATGCATTAGTGTGTGGAGTCTAGCAATGTCTGTCAGTTCTAACCTTGCAACCTTGAAGTATCATTTGTTTCCAGGTCATACCAAGGTCTTAAAGAAAACTGGAGCTGAACAAAGACAGATAACATCCTGGAAAGGAATCCCAATATTGACTGTTCCCAGATGTGTTGTAAAGTTTTTATGAGCCTGATTAACGTTAAATGATGAGGATCACGTGGAAGGGAGTAGTCAAAAACATAAGTTGTTGCATATACACTCATGTATTTGTGAAAACAGTTTCATTTGTCAGCTTATATGTATGTTCATTGATAATGTCACTCCAAATAGATCTGTTTGGATAATGTCACTCAGTGACTTAAAAAAGGAGTGCAAAATACAGGCCAGTCAGTTATGACAGTCAATTCTAAACAGTTTAGGTTTTGCACCTGTGATAGCATTTTTTTTTTCCTGTTTGCCAATGAAGACACTGGGGAGAGTAAAATCCTGATTTTATCCTGTTTGTTTAATGCTTATCGTTCTGCTTACTATCTTTTAGTGACTACTCTGTTTCCAGCTGTCTAAACATTCTTTCACATTCCTGTCAGAAATGACTCGAGCTCACGTTCAAGAATTGTAGTGTCCACTCCCTCATTGTTTATTACTTCCTCAGCACACTTTTAGTTAAGATTTGAAATTATTGAATCAGCTAGCATTATTATATTTCAAATCCCAAATCTTATGAGGAGTACTTCTCATTAAATAGTGGGATCATCTCCTGATACCCCAAATTCTGTTATTAATCTTATGATACAGTGAATTTGAAAAGTAGACATTTAACTCGATGTTAAATTTCTTTTCATCCTTTGAAAAAACACTTTTCTAAAATCAATTGTGTGAGCTATTGTTTATTTCCTGAATATTTGTATATTAATATATTTCATTTGAGAATGTAGCATCAAAATTTTCTATGAAGTATGACTTGATATTTTTAAATAACTGGTATGAAATAATTCCTTTATATAGGTGTAATTTTGTCTATGAAATAAGGGATCTCGTTTGTAATCAGTGTCTAGTTGACTCTCTTGACAGCCTCTTTGTGAAAAATTTAGCAAAAAATATCTGACCAAGCCTACCACGAATTACCGTTACTGTCTTAGTTGTGGTCACCTTAAACTTAGTTTTGAAGAAGTATTTACTGAAAAACGACCCTGGGTATTTCCCAAAGTTTTACAGTTACTACTGGTTTTTAATCAGAATTTAACAGAATTTCTGTTATAATGTAAACTTAGGGAAAAGGAACCATTTAAGTCACTAAGGAGATCTTACTACCTAAACTCTCATATTCTCCTCCTAGATGTTATGTGTTTATTATTTTCTATTAGAAGAAGGAATTTTCTTACAGCCTTCTTTTTAAAGGGACACATTTAAGTTTTTAAATTAAAGGTTTGTACAATAAAATATGTCTCAGTAAGCTGTAAATTTACAGATCTGGATGAAGGTCTTGGGAAATTCTAAGGGTGACTGTTACCCAAAGAACCTACATTATTTCACCTTCAAGAGATCATTCAAATTAGTCACAATAATTCTATGGGCATTGGGTTACTGTGTAATATTTTTATTGTATTCTGTGTATGTGTCAAGCATTTGAGAAAAGTGGGCACATTGAGTTGCTTTGTCTAGTTTTAAGCAGCAAAATATCTGTTTACTCACTTAAGTAATATATCTATTTGCTTATAAAAGGAACTTTATTTATGAACTCTCCTCTGTGATGGGTACTTTGATTTGAGAGGTCAGTACATTTGATAAAATTGGAAATAATGTAGAGAAGTTTAGTTTAATGCTTACTGAAAACCTACAGTTTCGTTTAAATTTTGTGAAAATATGCAGTCATTTTGTGGTATATAGCTTTTAGTACCATTTGCCAAGCCTAATGAGCAGCTAATGGTGATGAATGACAGACTTCTAAGAGAATGGGATTATTTGATATTAATTCAAAGAATGGATTCATTTTGTATCAGAAGAGTTGTTTGTTGGACAAGTGGAACTGATGATTCTGGCTGTATCATTATATTATTTTATAACTCAAGATCAGACACCTCTTTTCTGATTGTGAAACTCATTTTAGAAAATGATGTACCTAATTCAGGAAAGAGGTTTGTTGAGAGAGACAAAGAAGATTTTGAAAGACACTTCTGGGTTTTGTTGTAACCTGATAAAACTCCCCAGTTCTATCAGATTGTACCTTTCTGCTACCCAAGTAGCTTAAACCAAGGCTACTTACATGCAAATACTCATTTCACTAGAATAGCAGGTCTCATACTTTTGGGTCTCACACTTTATTCTCTCACAAATTATTGAGAATTCCCCAAAGAGTTTTATTTATGTAGTTTTATCTATTCATTTATGTATTAGAAATTACAAGAAAATTTAAAACTATTTATTTGTTTAAAAATTACAATAAACTATTGCATATTAAATAGCATATTTTTATGAAAAGATAACTGTATTTTCCAAACCAAAAAGATAAGGAAAAGGGTGGTATTGTTTTATATTTTTATAGATATCATTGGATTGGATTAATAAAAGACACCTGGATTCTCATACTTACTCTACATTCAAGCTTTTGCAATATGTTGTTTTGGTTAAAGTATGTGAACAAAATCAGGTCTCACAAAAATGTAGCTGGAAAAAGGAGGAGTATTTTAATAACTTTCCCAGATAATTGTGGAAACTCTTATTTGAATGCAATACTAAAATTCAACAAATAGTAATTTCTTAAAGGTTAGTTGCAATGCGGAATCTGTAAACATATATGAATGAACTTTTCAGACTCTGTTTCATTAAAATCTGTTGGTCTACGTAGCACTTTGAAAGGATCTTTTTATCTATGCATGATTTTATAACATCATGCATTGTCATTTGGCAAATATGGAATCAATGAGTTATGCAGATCTTCCAAATTTTTTTTATTATTATTCTTGTGTGTGTGTGTTTGTGAAGAAGATTTGCCCTGAGCTAACATCCGTTGCCAATCCTTCTCTTTTTTTCTCTTTTTGCTTGAGGAAGATTAGCCCTGAGCTAACATGTGTGCCAGTCTTCCTCTATTTTGTATGTGGGATGCCCCCACAGCATGGCTGAGTGGAGTAGGTCTGCACCCAGGATCCGAACCTGTGAACCCCGGGCCACCGGAGCGGAGTATGCGGAACTTTAACCACTCAGCCACAGGGCCAGCTCCCAGATCTTCCAAATCTTGACACATCATCATATAATAGTTAAAATATTACATTAGTTAATTTACTGTCATATTCATCAGTAATGCAAAGCTGTCAGGTTCATGATGTTGCTTGAAAGCTCATTTTATCATTAGTAACAAATAGTCTCTAATCTTTGACTTGAAGTGACAGGCTCACTTCATTCATTTTGAAAGAATGTCTGCAAAATACATAAGTCTGTATAAGCATATTTGTCTGTCAGTTATTCTCACAAGTAAAAAATGGTGTCCTTGAAAGAAAAAGCAGCTAGTTCAGCTCACAACTTAAACAACTACACTTATAGTTTTTCTCTAGACAACTATCATACTTCCACATGCAGCAACAGTGCTTTATATGTACTTACTATGTGAAATATAGAATATTAAGTAGGTTATAGAATTAAAGGTCAAGTTATAAAGAAATTTAAATATTTGTTGCTTCATCAAGGATGTTCTTAACTGAATCTGGCTTTTTTTTTTTAACTGCAAATGTGCAGCTATGAAGAATTCAGTGACTGCAAGTATAGTTTGCTGCTGCTGCACTGATTTCTGATAAGCCATAAGCAGTTTTACCCACATTACTTTTACCATCAATGTAAATGTCAATAAAGTGAAAGAAACAACTAATTCTTAGTATCATTATGAAAATAATTTTGACCACTGGGACTCCTATCATTCTGTGTACCACACTTTGAGGGCCACTATTCTAGAATAAAAAAGTCTGGCCACGAGAAAGCATAAGCCATAAAGTCATGGCACTTAGATAGATGGATTGTTGAGGGAGAAATATATAAGCAAAAAAAAAATGACGTTAACTTTTCTGTGCCAGATTAGTAGAGTAGATAATAAGTTCCAGGGAAATATATAGGAGGAAAAGGTTATTATTATTATAATTTTTATTATAATAAAAGTGGTTTGGGGACACAGGAGAGGAACTGCTTGATTCTTTGGTTTGGAGGAGGCTAGAAAAACTGGGGAGTTTCAGGGAAGGCTTCATAGCATAAATGATACTAAAGTACTCAATAAATATTTGGGCAATGAGTTACTATTTCAAAACAAAAATGTAGGAGAGAAAAATGTTTTCTCTTGTTTTCTAATTAATGTGTCTGTAAGCTTTTCATGCTATTTCTTTATGTATTCTTCATGATGTCTGCTTAAGGAAACGAGTCTGGTAGAATTTTTTGTTTGATAGAGAAGCTGTGAATGTGATTAACATCTCTCTCCAAATGTAGGAAATCGTCCAGATCTTACTTTTTTGATGTTTCTTTAGACTGAGTCAGGGAGGCAAGAAGGCAATGAAAGGAGGGGCAGATTTTAGAAAAAACTGATACATAAGGGGAAAGAAATGTTAAGCTAAGGTTGAATTCAAGGGAGTAATAATCAATAAGTAACATTTACTTCACTGAATTATATGCCAGGGGCTATTCTGAGCACTTTGCCTTTGTTAACTTATATAAGCTTCCCAAGAGTACTAGGAGGTAGTTACTAATATTCTACCTTTTATAGATGAGGAAACTGAGGCACTGAGAGGTTAAATAAATTGCTGAAGATGACACAATTATTAAGCAGAGGAACAGAAAGTAACCTGGCATAGAGAGCTGCTATATTGGTGAGCTCATTTCTATTCCGCCTCTTGAACGATACTGCTACTCAAGATCTCTTTTGTTCCTTCAGATTTTTAAAAATATACTTTACTTTTTAGAGAAGTTTAGATTCACAGCAAAATTGAGCAGAAAGTACAAAGAGTTCCCATATACTCCCTGCTCCCAAAACACATAGCCTCCCACACCATCAGTAGCTCCCACCACAGTGGTACCTTTGTTACAATCAATGAACCAACATTCACTGACACTTCATTGTCATCCAAAGTCCATGATTTACATTAGGATTCTTGTTAGTATTGTACATTCTGTAGGTTTTGACAAATGTATGGTAACATGTATCCATCGTTATAGTATCATACAGAATAGTTTCATTGCCCTAAAAATCCTTTGTGTTTTGCCTGTTCGTGTCTCCACCATGCCCCAACCCTGGGCAACCATTAATTATTTTGCTCTCTCCATAGTTTTGCATTTTCCAGAATGTCGTATACTTGGAACCATACCATATGTAGCCCTTGTGAATTGGCTTCTTTCACTTAGTAATATATATTTAAGGTTCTTCCATGCCTTTTCATGGTTTGATAGTTCATTTCTTTTTAGTGCTGAATGATATTCCATTGTCTTGGATGTGCCGCAGTTTATTTATCCATTCACCTACTGAATGACATCTTAGTTGCTTCGAAGTTTTGGCAATTATGAATATAGCTGCTATAAACATCCCTTGCAGGTTTTTGTGTGAATGTATGTTTTCAGCTCCTTTGGGTAAATACTAAGCAGCACAATTGCTGGATCATATGCTAAGAGTATATTTAGTTTTGTAAGAAAATGCCACACTCTATTCCAAAGTGGCTGTACCATTTTGCATTCCCGCCAGCAATGAATGAGAATTCCTGTGGCTCTACATCTTTTCAGTACTTGGCGTTGTCAGTGTTTTGGATTTTGGCCATTCTAATAGGTGTGTAGTGGTATCTTGTTTTAATTTGCAATTCCCTGATGACATGATGTTGAACATCTATTCATATGCTTATTTGCCTTCTGTATATCTTCTTTGGTAAGGTGTCTGTTCAGACCTTTGCCTATTTTTCATTTAAGTTGTTCATTTTCTTTCCTTTCCTTCCCTTCCCTTCCCTTCCCTTCCCTCCTCTCCCCTTCCCTCCCCTCCCCTCCCCTCCCCTCCCCTCCCCTTCCCTTTCCTTTCCTTTTCAATGAGGCAGATTCTCCTTGAGCCAACATCCATTGCCAATCTTCCTCTTTTTTTTTTTTGCTTGGAGATTAGCCCTGAGCTAACATTTGTGCCAGACTTCCTCTATTTTGTACGTGGGGTGCCTCCACAGCATGGCTGATGAGTGGAACAGGTCCGTGCCCAGGATCCAAACCCATGAACCTAGGCTGCCAAAGTGGAGCACACGAAACTTTAACCACTTGGCTGTGAGATGGGCCCTGGGTTGTTCATTTTCTTATTGTTGAGTTTTAAGAATTCTTTGTATATTTTGGATGACATTACTTTATCAGATATGTCTTTTGCAAATATTTTCTCTATCCCTGGCTTGTCTTTTCATTTTCTTGACCCTGTCTTTCACAGAGCAGAAGCTTTTAATTTTAATAAACTGTAGCCTGTCAGTTACTTCGTTCATACTTCATTGTTTTGATATTGCATCTAAAAAGTCATTGTGAAACCAGAGGTCATCTGGATTTTCTCCTGTTATTTTCTAGGAGTTTTATAGTTTTCCGTTTTACATTTAGGTGTATGATCTACTTTGAGCTAATTTTTGTGAGGAGTGTAAGGTCTTTGTCTAGAATCATTTTCTTGTATGTGAATATCTAGTCTTTCCAGCACTTTTTGTTGAAAAAACTATCTTTTCTCCATTGCATTGCCTTTACTCCTTTGTCAAAGTTTGGTAGACTGTATTTGTATGGTTTATTTCTGGGTTCTCTGTTCTGTTTGATTGATTTATTTGTTTCTTCTTTCACCAATACCACACTGTCTTGATTACTGTAGCTTTATAGTAAGTCTTGAAGTTGAACAGTGTTACTCCACTGAATTCATTCTTCTTCAATATTGTGTTGGCTATTCTGGGTCTTTTGCCTCTCAGTATAAACTTTAAAATCATTTTGTTAATATCCACAAAATAACTTTCTGGGATTTTGATTAGGATTGCATTGAGTTTATAGATCAAGTTGGGAAGAACTGACATTTGACAATATTGAGTCTTCCTATTCGTGAACATGAAATATATCACTATTTACGCTTTGATTTCTTTTGTCAGTTTTATAGTTTTCCTCATGTAGATCTTGTACATATTTTGTTAGATTTATACCTAAGTATTTCATTTTTGAGGGTACTAGTATAAATGGTATTGTATTTTTAATTTCAAGTAACCCTTGTTCTTGTTGGTACATGGGAAAGCAATTGACTTCTGTATATAAGCCTTGTATCCTGGAACCTTGCTATAATTGCTTATTACTTCCAGAAGTTTTTGTGTCGATTTTTTCAGATTTTCTACATAGGTAGTGATGTCATCCGTGAACAAAGTTATATTTCTCCCTTTCCCATGTGTGTACCTTTTATTTCCCTTTTTTGTCTGATTGCATTCGCTAGGACTTCTAGTACAATTTTGAAAAGATGTGATGAGGGGAGACATCCATGCCTTGTTCATAATCTTAGTGAGAAAGCTTCTAGTTTCTTACTCTTAAGTATGATGTTAGCTGTGAGTGTTGTAAATGTTCCCTGTCAGGTTAAGGAACTTCCCCTCTCTTCTTAGTTTGCTGAGAGTTTTTATTACGAATGGGTGTTGGATTTTCTCAGATACTTTTTATGCACCCATAGATATGATTCTGTTATTTTTTTTTCTTATTTAGTTTCTTGATGTGATTAATTCATTTTCAAATGTTGAACTAGCCTTGCATACCTGAAATAAATTCTACTTGGTCATGGTCTCTAATTCTTTTCATTCATTCTTGGATTCACTTTGTAAATATTTTGTTGAGGATTTTTGCATCTATGTTCATAGGGTCTGTATTTTTCTTGTAATTTCTTTTTCTGGTTTTGGTATTAGGGTAATCTGGCTGCATAGAATGAATCGGGAAATATTTCCTTTGCTTCTGTCTTCTGGAAAAGATTGTAGAGAATGGTATAATTTCTTCCTTAAATGTTTAGTAGAATTCACCAGTGAACCCATTTGGGCCTGGTGCTTTCTGTTTTGGAAGATTATTAATTATTGATTCATCAATTTCCTTTAATGCATATGAGCCTATTCGGATTGTCTGTTTCTTCTTGTGTGAGTTTTATCAGATTTTTGTCTTTCAAGGAATTGGTTCCTTTCATCTAGGTTATCAAATTTATGTGTGTAGAGTTGTTCATAGTATTCTTTTATTATCTTTTTGTGTCCATGGGATCTGTAGTGATATTCTCTCTTTTATTTCTACTATTAGTAATTTGTTATCTTTTCTCTTTTTTCTTAGCCTGGCTAGAGGCTTGTTGATTTTAATGATCTTTTTGAAGAACCAGCTACAGGTTTTGTTGATTTTTCTCTGTTGATTTTCTGTTTTCAGTTTCATTGATTTTTGCTGTGATTTTTTTATTTCTTTTCTTCTATTTACTTTGGATTTAGTTTACTCTTCTTTTTCTAGTTGCTAAGATAGAAGCTTAAATTATTGATTTTTGATCTTTTTTCTTTTCTAATACATGCTTTCAAGGCTATAAATTTCCCTCTGCTTTTTGCTGAATCCCACAAATGTTGATAAGTTGTATTTTCATTTTCATTTAGTTCAAAATACTGTAAAATTTTTTTGAGATTTCATTTCTTTTGAGATTTCTATTTTTTTGAGATAACATGTAAACCTATGTGTTATTTAGAAGTGTGTTGTTTAACTCCAGGTATTTTGGGGATTTTCCAGCTATCTTTCTGTTGTTTATTTCAGTGTAATTCTGTTGTGGTCTGAGAGCATACAGTGTATGGTTTCTATTCTTTTAAATATGTTAAAGTGTATTGTATAGCCCAGAATGTGGTCTATCTTGATGAACAAGGTATCTTTTTCCTTGTACTCCATTGAAGACTCTTGGATTAATGAAGGAATTTTAAAATAATTCTGTTTTCCATCAGTGATAGATGCTTAGCACTTTATCTTCAACTTATTTCATGATTTGTTCTAATGGGGGAAAGCTTTCTGTTTGGTGCTATCATCCTACATATACCAACCTAGGTCTCAGAATGAGTGACATCTGTGAAAAATCTAGGCTGTCCTCATAAAATGTACATGCACGTTAGTGAAAGTGTTCTACGTTATGAATCTGTACTTTTTTTTATTGGCAAAGGTAGCATATCACATCAGCTGGAAACTTTTAAAATGGGGGAACATTTAACATTTCTCAGAAACTTACAAATAATAAATTTTCATTATACTTTTAAAATGTGATTATTTTTTTCCTATCCCATTTAGTTTTGTCAGCCCAGCGGGTGGCAGCTGTCCAGAGAGAGGAAGCAACCAACGTTTTTTGTGGTGGTCCTGACAGATATTGACTCAGACCGACACTACTGCTCATGCCTAACCTTCTATGAGGCAGAGATCAATCTTCAGGTACGACTTTTCTAGCCAAGTACAGTCAAAAGGACAACATTTAGGAATCTTTTTTTATGCCATATTTGTTTTTGTTACAACTGCAAGTTTGACTTCTATGGGCTGCTTTAAAAAGACTGAGGTACTATACTGTTAGAGAAGAGAGCAAGAAGGTAAAGTTACTGTTCAAGTTTAATTGTTCTCTTTTAAAATACTGATCATAATCTGAATATTTCTAAGAATAGCATATCTGTGAATTGGTATATTAAGAAGATTTGTATCCTCTCATAGTGAACCTATGATTTTCCCTGTCAGTCCTTCTCCTGAGGGATCTTTCACAGGACATAGAGCATTTAATCAAAATGTTTGTAAATCACTTATCACAAGTCATGATATTAATCTTTAAGCACCCAAGTAAATGTCAACTCATTATTAGTAGTGGTGTAGTATCAACATGATGGAACCGAAATTCATAGGCTAGAACCATAGAAATTAAAAATACTGGGTCTTTAAGAGAATTAATTGGGGTTGTTAGTTTCAGACAACTGGATGTACTTTCCTAGTTTATATGGAAAAGGATTTATGACAATGTATTGGGTAGTTTATGTAATTTCATGGGTGAGGGGTGAGCAGGGAACCAATTCTGGGTAATAGGAACTACCTAGCTTAGGGCTGTTCTAGTAGAAACCAGACTTTTGCTACCTTTGACTACGTGGCACTGATGAGACTGGGTACCAGACACTAAGAACCTTCACAATTGTTACCCTGAAAAATTCAGTCTCCTATGTTCAGCCACTGTCTCGCACTGGTGACTTCTGCTTTGTCTCATGTGGGTGGTTTCCTTCTGGAAGTCAGATTGCATGCAGATTCCACCCCCCTGCAAAGGAATTAGAAAAACAACTTTTTTGTTATTGTTATTTGTTTGTTTTGCTTTCAAGGCTCTGTGGTGTAAGAAGGAAACTATGAGAGAGTTGGGAGGATTTTGAGTGAGCCAGTCTGCATTATCTGCTGTACTTTCTGCTGGATGCAGACGAATGTATTTCACCACTGGGGAAAAGGATTGCTTTCTGAAATGGCCTGACAAAGGAGCATTTGTTGTTTTGGTTAGTTTAATATAACTCCAAGATCTGAATTTTCTAGATGCAGAAGTTTGATTTTTCTGTATAAGAGGAGGCAAATCACCTTTCATGGTACAGACTCACATTATCCAAGCTCATTAGTGATGTATTAAAAGCAGCATGCTAGTCTATTAATTTCCAGGGTTAGATAGAACAAAATATGCATTATCAGCACATTCTCTCCTTGTCAGATCTTTGTGAGAAGCCATATAAAAATCAGAAGCATTTTGATTGTGGAATCAAACTAACGAATATTTTATGTCAAATATTTAATAGCTGCCAGATTAACATAGACCATTGTTGCTGTTTGAAATTAGAGATTATGTTGTCAATGGGGACAGAAAAGTTAAAAGTCTATGACTGTAGTCATCTCTGTCCTGGATAGTGTTTGGGTGGATGTTGCCAACAAATAGCTGATCAAATTCCCATTGGATCAATTCAGTCTAAATAAGAAAGAGTGCTCTCCAGCCAAGAACATCTCTATCTCTTTTAGGTGACCTTTCATTTCTATATTGATCTTTAATATTTAAGTATTGAGAATGCAATATTTTCTTTTATTTCCATGTTCTCGAGGGTACCTCTTAACAATTCCGAAGAATTGTCTACTGAAACTAATTGTGATTATTTAGGTTCCCCTTTCTCTCTCCTTAATTACCAACTCCTCTTGCCCCAAATAAACCAACAGAAAAGTAATACATTAAGGTGGGGTCTAGTCCAAGATGGTCACATAGGAAGCGCCTCAATTCACTTCCTCTCATGGACATACCAAATCTACAGCTACACACAGAATGGTTCCCTCTGAAAGAAATCCAAAAACTAGCTGAGCAACTCCTACACATCAGGCAAATGAGAAAGCACTCACAGTGAAATGAGTAGGAAAGGCTGAGACACACTCTCGCCATAAACCCCACATCCAGGACAGTGACATGCATTTGGGAAGGAAGTTATAACTCCCAGCTTCTCCCTGAGGCGTGAAGGTGTTACCACCCAAGTGGGCTTGTCTGCCTGCCGCAAGACATGCCAATAGTCAGGAGGCAGGTGGTAGGAGACAAAGGACTTTATTACAGCTTGCTAGCATGAGGGAAGATGACCAACTCACGTCCGAAAGAATCATCTCACAGAACAAAGACTACAGGCCAATTACATATGGGGCCAGTATCCAGGTGGGAGTGGTGGCTGGTCTCTGGGTGGGGCAGACATCTGGTCCCAGTTCCTGATAGTCCTTTGTTTTTACTGGATATGCATCAGAGAATGGAGCAGCTGCCCTATACCCTGATCTTTCAGTTGTCCTTGATGATGACTGTCAGCATAGGCTCTCTGCCCGGGGGGGGGGTGGTCATCACATTCCTAAGGAACTCAAAAGAACAAAAGTTATTACCCTAAAGCAGCTGAGAGGGGCCACAAAATCTATAGAGCATGATGTCTGGGCTAGTTAGTCAGAGGTCATTTAAAGTTACAATATAGTTTCTTTTCTACAATATGGCTTCTCTTATGTCAACCTTGTGTTGAGCCGGTATCAAAGGGTTTGGACCCAACATCTAGCCCCCAACTTTTAAGACTTCCACCTGAGGGTTGGGCCCCCAAGACACCTATCTCTGAAAGCCAGTAGGGCTTATGTCCACGAGACCCACCAGACTATAACAAACAAAGAAAGAGTTCTTAAAGGATTCAATGAGGCTATCCCCCCAGGGCTCAACATGGAGGGAGCAGAGAGAAACATCCTTTCCCATTCTTTCCCTGAAAAAGCCCTATTTGCATACTTTAAAAGCTGCTTCCTGGGTCAGGTTTCCAGTGTAGCTCGCATCTAGGGCCTGATTCTGGTCTTTCCCAGAGAATAAGGAGGCCAGCAGGTGCTGTCTCCACATTTTCTCTCTGGCCCACTCCAGTTCCCTGCTTTCTCATTGGAAGGAGCTGTGCACTCTGGCGCCCCAGGTTTTGCAGCTGCCACCCAAGGAATGCACCCCTTTAATCCCTTGGCTCTGGTGGACAGCAGGGCTTGAGCTCCAGACCAACAGGACTGTAGCAAACAAAATTCTTCACTGGCTATCCCCTCCAGGGCTCAGTGCAAAGAGAGCATACAGAAACACCCATCTCCAAGTCTTTCACTGAAAAAGGGATATTTGCATATATTAAAAGCTGCTGTCTGAGACTTCAGTTATCATGAATCTAGGTGCTGACTGAGATCCTCCCCTTTTAGACACTGACATGTCTTGGCACACCTTCAGCTGCCAGGAGTACTAAGAGTAAACCGTTCTGCTTGTACAATCACAGAACTTTGAGAGCACAAAGGTTGAGAGTTTGCCCAACCAAGAGCTAGGGCACGCTTAAATGATAAGTTTCATCTTCTACAAGAGGCCACTCCTTCAAGACTAGGAGAGGTGGCTGTTTTATCTAATGCACAGAAACCAACATGGAGAGTCAAGGAAAATGATGAAATAGAAGAATATGTTCCAAGTGAAAGAACAAGGTAAAAACCTCAGGAAAAAAGACCTTAATGACCTAGAGATAAGTGATTTACCTGATAAAGAGTTCAGAATAATGGTTATAAAGATGCTCACCAGGCTCAAGAGAAGAATGAATGAACAAAGTGAGAATTTCAACAAAGAAATAGAAAATATCAGAAGGTACCAGATAGAAGTCACAGAGCTGAAGAATACAATAACTGAATTGGAAAATACAATAGAGGGATTCAATAATAGACTAGATGAAGCTGAAGAAGGGATTAGTGAACTTGAGGACAGGGCAGTGGAAATCACCCAATCAAAACAGTAATAAGAAAAAAGAATGAAAATGAATAAAGATAGTTTATAGTTATATAATAAATATAATATATAATATAATAATATAAATGAATGAAGATAGTTTATAGGACTTATGGGACAATATCAGGCAGACTAGCATTCACATTACAGGGGTCCCAGAAGGAGAAGAGAGGGAGAAAGGGACAGAAAACTTTGATGAAATAATGGCTGAAAACTTCCCTAATCTGGAGAAGAAAACAGACATCTAGATCCAGGAAGCCCAGGGAGATCCAAACAAGATGAACCCTAAGAGACCCACACCACAGCACATAATTAAAGTGTCAACAGTTAAAGACAAGGAGAGAATCTTAAAAGCAGCAAGAGAAAAACAACTTGTTCTTAAAGGGTAACCCCCGTGAGACTATGAGCAGATTCTTTAGCAGAAACCTTGCAGGCCAGAAGGGAGTGGTGATATATTCAAAGTTTTGAAAGAAAAAATTGCCAACCAAGAATACTCCACATGGAATTGTCCTTCAGAATTGAAAGAGAGGATCTGGCTGTTGGCTTAGTGGTTAGGTTCACCCACTCTGCTTCAACAGCCTGGGGTTTGCAGGTTCAGATCCCAGGTGCAGACCTAGCACAACACATCAAGCCACTCTGTGGCAGCATCTCACATAAAATAGAGGAAGATGGGCACAGATGTTAGCTCAGCAACAGTCTTCCTCAAGCAAAAAGAAGACAATTGGCAACAGATGTTAGCTCAGGGCCAGTCTTCCTCACAGAACAAACAAACAAAAAAACCAGAATTGAAGGAGAGAGAGTTTTTCAGATGAGCAAAAGCTAAAGGAATTTATCACCACTAGACCAGCCTTATGAGAAATGTTAAGCGGACTTTTTAAAGCTGAAATGAAGGGGTGCTAACTAATAACAGGAAAACGTAAAGTATAAATTTCACTTGTAAAGGTAAATATATAGTAAATTTCAGAGTAATCTAATGTTGAAAAGCTGGTGGTTTAATCATGTATAAAGCTAATATGAAGATTAAAAGAGAAAAGTAGTAAAATTACTATAACTACAGTAATTTGTTAATGGATACACAACATAAAAAGGTGTAAATTGTGACATCGAAAACATAAAATGGAGAGTGTAAAAATGTAGAGCTTTATAATATATTCAAAGTTAACTTGCTATAAACTTAAAATAGACTGTTGTAAGTTGTTTTATGTAAACCTCATGGTAACCACAAAGCAAAAACCTCTAGTGGATATACAGGAGGCAAAGAAAAAGGAATCTAAGCATACCACTACAGAAAATCATCAAATCACAAAAAAAGAGAGTAAGAGAGGAAAGAAGGATCAAAGGAATTACAAAACAGCCAGAAAATAATTTAAAAAATGGCAACAGTAAGTACAAACTGATCAATAATTACTTTCAATGTAAATGGACTGTGAATTCTACAATCCAAAGACATAGTATGGCTGAATAGATAAGGAAATAAAATCCAACTATATGCTACTTACTGCTCACTTCAGTCTTAAGGATGCATACAGAATGAAAGTGAAGGGACTGAAGAAGATATTCCATGCAAATGGAAACCGAAGGAAAGGTAGAGTAGCTGTACTTATCAGACAAAAATAGACTTCAAGCCAGGGCTGGCCCCGTGGCCGAGTGGTTAAGTTCGCACGCTCTGCTGCAGGCGGCCCAGTGTTTCATCAGTTCGAATCCTGGGCGCAGACATGGCAGTGCTCATCGAACCACGCTGAGGCAGTGTCCCACATGCCACAACTAGAAGGACCCACAACTAAGAATATACAGCTGTGTACCAGGGGGCTTTGGGGAGAAAAAGGAAAACAATAAAATCTCCAAAAAAAAAAGACTTCAAGCCAAAAACTGTAATAAGGGATGAAAAAGGTCATTATCTAATCATAAAGCAGTCATTTCATCAAGAGGATTTAACAATTTCAAATATTTGTACACCCAACATCAGAGCACCTAAATACATAAAGCAAATATTAACAGATCTTCAGATCTGTTTTTTCCTGAAGGCAGCAAT
The DNA here is from genome assembly GCF_021613505.1 of Equus quagga. Lineage (NCBI taxonomy): Eukaryota > Metazoa > Chordata > Mammalia > Perissodactyla > Equidae > Equus > Equus quagga. Next base: position 19,122,767 of record NC_060280.1, read on the forward strand.
ACAGTAATAGCATAGGATTTCAGTACCACACATTCTGCAATGGATAGATCATCCAGACAGAAAATCAATAGGAAAATAGAGCTTAAATGACATGTTAGACCAGATGGACATAACAGAAATGTACAGAACCTTCCGTCCACCAGCAGCAGAATACACATTCTTCAAAAGTGTACATGGAACATTCTCTAGGATAGATCATATGTTGGGGCACAAAACAAGTCTTAATAATTTAAGAAAACTGAAATCATACCAAGCTTCTTTTCCAACCACAAAAGTATGAAACTAGAAATCAATTACAAGAAGAAAACTGGAAAATTCACAAATATGTGAAGATTAAACAACATGTTACTGAACAACCAATGGGTCAAAGAATAAACCAAAAGAGAAATAAAAAAAATCTGAGACAGATGAAAACGGAAATTCAACATACCAAATTTATGGGATGAAGCAGAAGTAGAAATAAGGGGGAAGTTTGTAGTGATAAACACCTGCATAAAGAAAAATGGCAGCTTTCCAGGAAACAACTTAAGTGTATACCTTAAGGAACTAGAAAAAGAGCAAACTAAGCCTGAAGTTAGTTGAAGGAAAGAAATAAATATCTGAGTGGAAATAAGTAAAATAGAGAGTAAAATGACAATAGAAAAGATCAGTGAAACTAAGAGCTATCTTTTTGAAAAGACAAACAAAATTGACAAACTTTTAGCTAGACTCGTCAAGAAAAAAGAAAAAGGACTCAAAATTAGAAATGAAATAGGAGACATTAGAACTGATACCACACACATACAAAGGATCATAAGAGACTACTATGAAGGATTACATGCCAACAAATTGGACATCCTAGAAGAAATAGATGTTTCTAGAAACATATAACCTACCAAGACTAAATCATGAAGAAATATAAAATATGAATAGACCAATTCTTAGTGAAGATATTGAATCAGGAATCAAAAACCTCCCACTAAAGAGAAGTCTAGGACCAAATGGCCTTACTGGTCAATTTACATACATTTAAAGAAGAATTAATACCAATCCTTCTCAAACTCTTCCAAAAATAGAAGAGGAAGGGAACACTTCCAAACTCATATTACAAGGCCAGCGTTACCCTGATACAAGAATCAGACAAGGACACCATGAAAAAGAAAACACAGGCCAATATCCCTGATGAACATCGGTGCAAAAATCCTCAACAAAATATTAGCAAACTGAATTCAACAATACATTAAAAGGATCATACACCATGACCAAATGGGGTTTATTCCTAGTATGGAAGGATAGCTTGACATGCAAATCAATGATGTGACATATCACTGTAACAAAATTAAGGATAAAAATCGTATGATCTTAATAAATGCAGAAAAAGCTTTTGACAAAATTCAGTATCCATTGATAATAAAACTCTCAACAAACTGGGTATAGAGGGAACATACTTCAAAATAATAAAGGCCATATATGAAAAGTCCACAGCTAACATCATAGTCAATGGTGAAAAGCTAAAAGCTTTTCCCATAAGATCCAATAGAAGTCACTTCTTAGTCTTGCCACTTTTTTTTCTTTAAAGATTGGCCCTGAGCTAACATCTGTTGCCAATCTTCTTCTTTTTTTTTCTTCTCCTCAAAGCCCCCCAATACATAGTTGTACCTTCTAGTTGTAGGTCCTTCTAGTTCTGATATGTGGGACGCCACTTCAGCTTGGCTTGATGAGCGATGCTAGGTCTGTGCCGAGGATCCAAACTGGTGAAACCCTGGGCCACTGAAGCAGTATGTGAACTTAACCACTCAGCCACAGGGCTGGCCCCACTCTTGCCACTTTTATTCAACATAGTACTGGAAGTCCTAGCCAGATAAATTGGGCGAGAAAAGCAAGTATAAGACATCAAAACCAGAAAAGAAGAAGTAAAATTGTCTCTATTTGCAGATGATATGATAGTATATATAAAAACTCTAAAGACTACCAAAAAATGTTAGAACTGATAAATTCTGTAATCTTGCAGGATACAAAATTGATACACAAAAGTTAGTTGCATTTCTATATACTAACAACGAACTATCAAAAATAAAAACTAAGAAAACAGTCCCATTTATAATTGCATGAAAAAGAATAAGTTACCTAGGAATAGCTTTACCAAGGAGGGAAAAGATTTATGCCCTGAAAACTGTAAGACATTAATGATAGAACTTGAAGAAGATACAAATAAATGGAAGGATATTTCATGCTCATGGACTAGAAACAATAATGTTAAGATATCCATACTAAAAAATCTACAGATTAAATGCAATCCCTATCAAAATTCCAATGGCATTTTTCACCCAAAGAGAAACAATTCTAAAATTCATATGAAACCACAGAAGATCCCAAATAGCCAAAGTAATCTTGAGAAAGAAGAATAAAGTTGGAAGCATCACAGTTCCTCATTTCAAAGTATATTACAAAACTAAAGTAATCAAAACAGTATGCTATTGGCATAAAAACAGACACATATATCAAGGGAACAGAATACAGAGTCCAGAAATAAACTCATGCATTTATAGTCAATTAATTTGCAACAGTGGAGCCAAGAATATACAATGGTGAAAGGATAATCCATTCAGTAAATGGTGTTGGGAAAACTGGATAGCCACATGCAAAAGAACAAAACCTTATGTTACACCATATACGGAAATAAATTCAAAATGGATTAAAGACTTGAATGTAAGACCTAAAACCAAATTAACTCCTAAAAGAAAACTTATGGAGTAAGCTCCTTGATGAAGGTCTTGGCAATGCTTTTTAGATTTGACACCAAGAGCAAAACTAAACAAGTAGGACTACATGAAAGTAAAATGCTTCCGCACAGCAAAGGAAACCAACAAAATCAAAAGGCAACCTACAGAATAGGAGACAATATTTGTAATCATATATCTGATAAGGGGTTAATATCAAAATATATAAATAACTCATACAACTCAATAGCAAAAAAACAGACAATCCAATTGAAAAATGGGCAAAGGACTTAAATAGACATTTTTCCAAAGAAAACATATAAATGGCCAACATGTACATGAAAAGGTGCTCAACATCACTAATAAGCAGGGAAATGCAAATCAAAACCAAACTATTACCTCACATCTGTAAGAATGGCTATTATAAAAAAGACAAGAGGTAACTATTCGCAAGACTCTGGAGAAAAGGGAACTGTTATGCACCATTGGTGGGAATGTGAGTTGGTTCAATGACTATGGAAAACAGTATGAAAGTTCCTCAAAAAATTAAACATAGAACTACCATATGATCCAGCAGTCCCACTTCTGGGTGTACATCCAATGGAAATGAAAACAGTATCAAAGAGATATCTGCGCTCCCATGTTCACTGCAGTATTATTCTCAATAGCCAAGATACGGAAACAACCTAAGTGTCCATCAATGGTTGAATGGATAAAGATGTGATACATATATTGATATATATATCATGTGATACATATATATCATGGAATATTATTCAGCAATGAGAAAGAAGGAAGTACTGACATTTACAACAACATAGATCAACCTTGAGGGCATTATGCTCAGTGAAATATGCCAGAAAGAGAGAGAGAAATATGGCATGGTATCATTCATATGTGGAATCTTAAAAAAAAAAATCAAACTCACAGAAATAGAGAGAGGTGGTTGCCAGGGGCTAAGGGTTTGGGGAAATAGGGAGAGGTTGGTAAAGGGTACAAATTTTCAGCTAGAAGATGAATAAAGGTCTGAAGATCTACAGTAAAACATGGTGACTATAGTTGATAACACTGTATTCCATGATTAAATGTGCTAAAAGAGTAAATTTTCATCAAAAAAAAAAGAGATAAGTATGTGAGGTGATATGTTAATTAACTAGTTGATGGAATCCTTTCACAATGTATCCATACATCCAATCACCACTCTAAATATCTTACAGTTTTGTCAATTATACCTCAATAAAGCTGAAAAAAAAGACAATATAGCAAGTGTAAAGAAGTTCTAGGAACCCGGATAAACTGGCAGAAAGCAATACAAGAAGACGTTATTTCAGGTATTTATGAAGAGGTTCTAGTAATTCTTGGATATTTTTCAAACTTTTTATTTGGAAATAATTTCAAACTGACATAAAAGTTCTGAAAATATTGTAAACATCTATGTACACTTTATCCATATTTACCTGTTTTTAATATTTTGTATCATTTCTTTATTATCATAAATAATATTATTATAATCAATCCCTCTCTCCCTACCTCACTCCCTCTTTCTCCTTACACGCACACACACACACAAATTTTTTTCTGAACCATTTGAGAGAAATTTGCATGTGTCATCTTCCTTTGCCCTAAAGTCTTCAGTGTGTGTTTCATAGGAATAAGTATGGTCTCTTACATAAACATAGTATGGTTATCAGTACTTTATAGAAATTTAACAGCAATATTATACTTTTAATCCACCATTCATATTTCAATCTTGTCATTTAATCTAATAATGTCCTTTATAGCATGTTTTTTGTCCTCCAGTACACAATGCAGTTTAAAATCATGTACTGAATTTAATTATCATTTCTCTTTTGTCTCTTTTCATCTGGAATAGTTGCTCAACCTTTCATTGTTGAGGAAAGAATAATTTTTTTTAATAATACAGATCCCTATGCCCCTTTTTAATAGAATTCTTATCATTTTATGTTTTCTCTGATATCTCTTATCTTTGGATTCAGGTTACACATCAGCAGTTGACATACTACCAACATTTGGAATACGAAGTGTGTTCCTTATAAGGGTGTCTGTCTAAGGGTGCACATCAGGAGGTATATGAAGTCTATCTGCCCCCTACTGATGATGTTAATTTTGGTAACCTGGTCAGGTGCTTGTCAGTTATCTCCATTTTATAGTTGCTATTTTTTCATTTGCAACTAAGAAGTGATCTGTGGGAAGACACTTTAAGACTATGCAAATATTCTTACTCATTAATCAGGCCCCCCTACATTTAGCATTTAGTGACTAATTCTTGCCTGTGCCAGTTTTTGTTATAATGGTTGCGAAATGGTTATTTCCAACTCCACATATCCTCTACCTTTACCAGTCCGCAGTTGACATTTTACTATAGGCAAGAGCTTTCCTGTCTTGTCTATCTCTTTGAGCCATAGACTCATGTATTCTAGTTTCTTTTTTCCTAATGGTATATAATCAATGATTTTCATTGTTTTAATGTGCGAATTGTCCTAGATTTGACCAGTGGGCACCCCTTTAGGTTGGTTCCTGTATTCTTGTGACAAGGCCCCATCATGTTCTTTTTAAGCTTTTTTTTTTTTTTTAACTTTCTGTCATAACAAGCTGATCCAGGCTCATCTTATTCCTTCTTTGCCTTGAAATCAGCTATTCCTCTAAGGAGCCCTGGCTCATTTGAGTAGGGAATAATATTTGAAACTAAGATCTAGGTTCTTTATATTTGGAATCAATGTTTAAAAAGTTATTTGTCTTTTTAAGGTCAGATGTTTTCCCATTTGCCGTTTTAAGTGGGCCAAAAAATTATAATTTATTTAGTTTTACAGTCAACCTACAGAAGATTAGAGTCTGCCTCTTACGAGTTTTTCCAAGATTCTGAAAATGTAAATAAATTGTAAGAATTCTGGCTTCTATATAGCTGCACTTAGGTAATAGGCATTAGTTAGAATTATGTGACAGCTTTTCTGTGCTCCGAACAGAAAGTTAATGTTTTTTGGCATTAAACTGGTCCCAAAACTGGTACAAACAATGAGATAGAACATAGAAAAAATAACATTAAAACCCAGATGATGTTCCTTTCTAGGTCGTCATTAATGTTGTTCCCATTTTCAGTGTGAACACTTAACTATGTCTTTTTTAAAAAATGTGTTTTTCTTTTATTTTTGGATCATATCATCAGTTCAAAAATAGATCTTTTAATTCTTGTTTGGTGTGAATTATTTCATACCAAATATACTATGACACATTATTTGGAAGCCTGAAGAGGAGGAACTTAGGGACACACACCATCCAAAGTATAATTGTGCAACTTCAAAAATATTGGTTCTTATCTTTCCAAGATACAGTAACACCGTCAAAAAAATCAAGCAAAATTTTGGCATTATACTTTTGATAACATATTTCCAAAATTACTCAACTAGGCAATGTGATTGTAAATTTTTTTAAGAAATCAGTAAAGTATGATAGATGTGAGGTTGCTTTTTTATAGCTTATCTTAAAAAAATGATAGACCTATCCACATTTTTTATTTAGTTGTATCATTTTAAAGTCTTTTAATGTGTTTATAAATGTGTTTATGAACCAACAGCAAAGATGCAATTTGCAGTAAAGATATTTGGTATCTCCGCAAACAGAATGTCATCGAAGAAGGGTGGAGTGAATGTGGGTACTTTGGGCAAGTAAGATGAGAAATAAAGAGGGACATACACAGAAGGCATGTCTCTTTATCTTAGTCGGCTTAAAATCTAGCTTGGGAGGCAAAATCAAAACTTAAAACTTAAGTATAAGGACATTCCAAAGTACCTTATGCTAAGTACTGAACAGTTCAGTGAAGGAGTTAATAATTGAAGACGGGGCAGCTGGAATAAGTCTTACAGAGTTTAAGAGACTCAGTGGACATTTAAAACACAAGAGCTAAGACTTAGAGTAAGGGAAAGAAAAAGAGCAATCCAGGCAAAAAACTTCTGGAGGAAAAAAGATTTTAGTGCTTATGATACATTTAAGGCTTATGTTCCGGGCACTATGCTAAAAGTTTTACAACACTTTATTTTATTCCATTTTATTTAATTCACATGTAGTTTATTTTGGTTTATTCTCACAAGAACACCACCTGGTACGTTTTGACGTTCCCATTTTATAGATAAGACTAAAAGGCTCACCCAGGGGCATTCAGGTACTAAGTCGAACAGCTTGAATCTATCTGCCTCCAAAGACCGAGTACCAATATCAAATACTAAAACATGTACCACGAGGCTGCAAAGGTCCTATCAGTGGCTCGAGAATAAGTGTCAAGAATAAGACCACAATTGGTTTTAATTATTATGAATATCTAACAATGGAAACATTACAAATCAGTGGAATCTGAACATTTTAACAAACATTATTTAAACAGTTGTTGAGCTTTGTAAGAAAACAAAATAAATTTAAATGCTCATAATAAAATGCAACAATTCCAAATGATTGACAAATCTACCTGGAAAATGAAGTAATAAAAGTGGATTTCTAAACTGATCCCTTGATGGGAAAACTTGGAGCAGTGGAGGAAGTCACATACAAAACGTTTTGATAGATTTATCTGAAAAATAACCCAGTCATTTTGTTTGTTTGTTTCTCTTTCCCCTCCCTTGGTTATCAAACTAAACTGTGCTCAGTGTAGAAAATTTAGAATATATTGAGAGAAAAATAAGAGGACAGAAAAAAATAGTTTGACATTTTCTGTTGAGAGTAAGGTTTTTTTTTTTAACTAAAACTTTACAGATATAATTAATATCTACATACTAATCGACCATATGGATATATTTAGTCCATCTCCTGATGAACATTTATTTCCTCTTGTCAATATTGTGAATAACACTGTGATGAATATCTCTTTGGAAAAATCTTGATTCCTTCAAGGAGGGTTTTGTCAACGATAACCTCACTAAATTACAAATTATGAATAGAGAAGTGTAGGAACTCGGCTTGCTAGTAAGCATATCTTTGATAGTTTTCTGTAGACTGATCCTTGAACCTTATTCAACAAAGAGAGTCTGGTGAAAAGTAGCATAAGTAACATAATTCAAACAGGCACAAAAAATTAGAGGACTTATATATCCTGAGTTTATTCTGTAGTTTGCTAATTTGCAACATATGCAGACATTCACATGGGACTCTCCTTACAGTATAAAATGATGAAGATTATGCTTTTTTATGAAAGACTTCTGTCTGCCCTTTCCCCCTTCTTAAAACGAGGATTGGCTAACGGACAGAATGCTGAATCTTAACAGTCCTCTGGGCATTCCTTACAGATGCATTTTGTAGAGAATAACTTTCACTGAATTAGCTGTAATTAGTTAATATTACATGCTTAAAGTTATATGAGACATTAAAAAAACAGGAGAAACTTTTGAGAACAGATTCCCAAAGTCCTTCAACATTAAATGCCTTTTCTTAAATTTTGACAATTTTATACTAAAGAGGGCTGCAGTAGAAAATGTGTATTGTTATTACTAATTTCATTTAACAGAAGTGGTGTTATTACATGCAAATATACTTAAGAGAAAAAAAGATCTGAACTTCTTTCCAGATTTACAGTTTGACTTTCTCATATGTCATCTCTTCTAAGCAATTTCTTTGAAAGTATTTCTTGTAAAGGTTGTATATAAGAATTCAAGAGAATGGAAAGAGAACTAGTCCCAGAGTTAGCAGACTTGACTTGTTAATCTCCAGTATACCTTTAATGAGCTGGATGATCTTGGCAAGTTATTTTATCTCTCTGGGCATCAAATTGCTAGTTTGTAAAATTAAGTAGTTGCCCGCTAGTATTTTATTGTTTTATCATGTTAACTCTATCTGATTTTAGAGATATATTTTAATTTTGCTTATAGTAGATATACTTTAAAATTTCCACCCAAATTATAATCCACAGAATACTGTTCCTAGTCATCTGAATAAGGCATACTTTTAGATGAATGTGCATTGCTAGACTTTATTGTTGGTATTTGTTTATAGGCAGATGTTCTATTTCTTTTTTTTCTTTTTAAGATTTTATTTTTCCTTTTTCTCCCAAAAGCCCCCCAATACATAGTTGTGTGTTTTTAGTTGTGGGTCCTTCTAGTTGTGGCATGTGGGATGCCACCTCAGTATGGCTTGATGAGTGGTGCCATATCCACGCCCAGGATCTGAACCGGTGAAACCCTGGGCCCACAAAGTGGAGCATGTGAACTTAACCACTCGTCTACAGAGCCGACCCCCCTATTTCTTTATGGAATGTTTCAGTATGCCGTATTACATAATCATTAAACAAGGTTTCAACATGTATTCTTTAAGAAAATAAAGCTGAAATATTTTTTTTTCAATTATTTTATGGAGATCATGATGGTTTATAACATTGTGTAAACTAGGTGTACATTATTATTTATCAGTTTCTGTGTAGGCTGCATCATGCTCACCACCAATAGTCTGATTTTTATCCATCACCATGCATGTGTGCTCCTTCACCTCTTTTGCCAACCCCGAACCCCCTTCCCCTCTGGTAACCACTGTCCGTTCTCTTTATCCATGTGTTTGTTTATCTGACACATCAGAGTGAAATCATGTGGTGTTTGTCTTTCTCTGGCTTATTTCACTTAAGATCATACCCTCAAGGTCCATCCATGTTGTTGAAAATGAAACTATTTTGTCCTTTTTTATGGCTGAGGAGTATTTCATTGCATCTATATATCCAGTCTTCTTTATCCATTCATCAGTTGATTGGCAGTTGGGTTGCTTCCATCTCTTGGCTATTGTGAATAATGCTGCAGTGAACACATGGGTGCATAAATCTTTCTGAATTGTTGATTTCAAGTTCTTTGGATAAGTACCCAGTAGTGGGATAGCTGGATCATATGGCATTTCTATTTTTAATTTTTTGAGAAATCCACATGCTGTCTTCCATAGTAGCTGCACCAGTTTGCATTCCCACCAACAGTGTATGAAGGTTCCTTTTTATCCACATCCTCTCCAACATTTGGTTTTTTTTTTTGCTTTTTCTCCCCAAAGCCCCCCAGTACATAGTTGTATATTCTTCATTGTGGGTCCTTCTAGTTGTGGCATGTGGAATGCTGCCACAGCGTGGCTTAATGAGCAGTGCCATGTCCGCGCCCAGGATTCGAACCAACAAAACACCGGGCTGCCTGCAGCAGAGCGCATGAACTTAACCACTCGGCCACGGGGCCAGACCCCAACATTTGTTATTTTTTGTCTTGTTAATTATAGCCCAAAAATGTTTGTTCATAACCTCTGCTCATTTTTTTTTTTTGAGGAAGATTAGCCCTGAGCTAACATCTGCTGCCAATCCTCCTCTTTTTGCTGAGGAAGACTGGCCCTGAGCTAACATCCATGCCCATCTTCCTCTACTTTTTATATGTGGGACGCCTACCACAGCATGGCTTGCCAAGCCGTGCCATGTCCACACCCAGGATCTGAACCGGCAAACCCTGGGCCACTGAAGCAGAACGTCTCTGACCATTTTTTGATTGGGTTGTTTGTTTTCTTGTTGTTGAGTGTATGGGTTCTTTATATATTTTGGAAATTAACCCCTGTCAGATATATGATTTGCAAATATTTTCTTGTAATTGGTGGACTGTCTTTTCATTCTGTTGATGGTTTCCTTTGCTTTGCAGAAACTTGTTAATCTAACGAGTCCCATTTATTTATTTTTTCTTTTGTTTCCCTTCCTTGAGTAGATACGGTATTCGAAAAGATGCTTCTACAACCAATGTCAAAGAGTGTACTGCCTATATTTTCTTCTAGGAGCTTTATGGTTTCAGGTCTTACATTCAAGTCTTTAATCCATTTTGAGTTAATTTTTGTGTATCTTGTAAGATAATAGCGTAATTTAATTCTTTTGGAAATAGACTGTCCAGTTTTCCCAGCACCATTTATTGAAAAGACTTTCTTTTCTCCATTGTTTGTTCTTGGCTCCTTTGTCAAAGATTAGCTCTCCATACATGTGTGGTTTTATTTTTGGGCTTTCAGTTCTGTGCCATTGATCTGGGTGTCTGTTGTCCTATCATTACTGGGCTGATTTGATCACTATAGCTTTGTAGTATATTTTGAAGTTGGGGATTGTGATGCCTCCAGCTTCATTCTTTTTCCTCAGGATTGCTTTGGGGTCTTTTATTGTTCCATATAAATTTTAGGATTCTTTGTTCTATTTCTGTGAAGAATGTCATTGGGATTCTGATTGGGATTGCAATGAATCTATAGATTACTTTAGAAGGTATGGACGTTTTAACTATGTTAATTCTTCCAATCCAAGAGCAGGAATATCTTTCCATTTCTTTGTGGCTTCTTCAATTTCTTTCAACGTTTTATAGTTTTCAGTGTACAGATCTTTTACATCTTTGGTTAAATTTATTCCTATGTATTTTATTTTTTTTGTTGCAATTGAAATGGGATTATATTCTTTTTTTTTTTTTTTTGAGGAAGATTAGCCCTGAGCTAACATCTGCCACCAACCCTCCTCTTTTTGCTGAGGAAGACTGGCCCTGAGCTAACATCCATGCCCATCTTCCTCTACTTTATATGTGGGATGCCTACCACAGCATGGCTTGCCAAGCCGTGCCATGTCCACACCCAGGATCCAAACTGGTGAACCCTGGGCTGCCAAAGCAGAACAGTGCATACTTAACCACTGTGCCACTGGGCCGGCCCCTGAGATTATATTCTTAATTTCTCTTTCTGCTGGTTTGTTGTTAGTATATAGAAACGTACCTGATTTTTGTATGTTGATTTTGTATCCTGCATCTTGACTGTATTCGTTGATTACTTCTAAAAGTTTTTGTGGATTCTTTAGGGTTTTCTAGATATAAAGTCATGTCGTCTGCAAATAGTGACAGTTTCACTTCTTCTTTTCCAATTTGGATCCCTTTTATTTCTTTTTCTTGCCTGATAGCTGTGGCTAGAACTTCCAATACTATGTTAAATAAGAGTGGTGAAAGAGGGCATCCTTGTCCACTTCCTGTTCTTAGAGGGATAGCTTTCAGTTTTTCTCCATTGAGAATGACATTAGCTGTGGATTTGTCGTATATGGCCTTTATTATGTTGAGGCAATTTCCTTCTATCCCCATTTCGTGAAGAACTTTTATCACAAATGGCTGTTGGATCCTGTCAAATGCTTTCTCTGCATCTATTGAGATGATCATGTGGCTTTTAGTCCTCATTTTGTTAATGTCTTGTATCACATTGGTTAATTTGTGGATGTTGAAGCATCCCTGCATCCCTTTATAAATTCCACTTGATCATGGTGTATGATCCTTTGAATGTATTGCTGTATTTGATTTACCAATATTTGTTGAGGATTTTTGTGTCTGTGTTCATCAGTGATATTGGCCTGTAATTTTCCTTCTTTATGTTGCTCTTGTTAGGTTTTGGTATCGGTAATGTTTGCCTCATAGAATGAGTTAGGAAGCATTCCATCTCCTTTGATTTTTTCGAATAGTTTGAGACGGATAGGTATTAAATCTTCTTTGAATGTTTGGTAGAATTCTCCAGAGAAGGCATCTGGTCCTGGACTTTTGTTTTTTGGGAGATTTTTGATTGCCATTTCAATCTCTTTACTTGTGATCGATCTATTCAGATTCTCTATTTCTTCTCAATTCAGTTTGGGGAAGTTGTATGAATCTAAGAATTTATCCATTTCTTCTAGGTTTTCTGATTTGTTAGCATATAGTTTTTCATAGTGTTGTCTTATAGTCCTTTGTGTTTTTGTGGTATCCATTGTAATTTTTCCTCTTTCATCTCTAATTTTATTTCTTTGATTCTTCTTTCTTTTTTTCTTGGTGAGTCCTACTAAGGGTTTGTCAATTTTATCTTCTCAAAGAACCAGCTCTTAGTTTCATTGATCATTTCTGCTGTTTTTTAAGTCTCTATTTCATTTCTTTCTGCTCTAATTTTTAAATTTCCCTCAATGTGTTGACTTTGGGCTTTGTTTGTTCTTCTTTTTCTAGTTCTGTTAGGTGTAGTTTAAGATTCCTTATTTGAGATTTTTCTTGTTTGTTGAGGTGGGCTTGTATTGCTATGAATCTCCCTCTTAGAACTGCGTTTGCTGCATCTTATAAGAGTTGGTATGTTGCATTTTCATTTTTGTTTTTCTCCAGGCATTTTTAAATTTCTCCTTTGATTTCCTCATAGATCCAATGTTTGTTCAGTAGCACGTTCTTTAGTCTCTAAATGTTTGTAACTTCCCCAGCTTTTTTCTTGTAGTTTATTTCTAGTTTCATACCATTTTAGTCAGAAAAGATGCTTGATATGATTTCAGTCTTCTTAAATTTATTGAAGCTTGCCTTGTTTCTCAGCATATGGTCTATCTTTGAGAATGTTCCATATGCACTGAACCCAGGCTGATGAAGTGGAGCATGCTAAACTTAACAACTAGGCCATGGGGCCAGCCCCTGTTGGGTCTTATTTTTTAATCCATCCAGCTCCTCTGTGTCTTTTGATTGGAGAATTCATTCCATTGACATTTAAAGTGATTATTGATATATGAGAGCTTAATACTGCCATTTTATCTCTGGTTTTCTAGGTGTTCTATATTTTCATTGTTTCTCTTCCCTTGTATTTCTGACTGTCATTTCAGTTTGGTGCTTTTCTGTGATAGTTTCCTAAGTTTTCTCTTTATTTATGAATTGTGGCTCTGCTGTGATTTTTTTTGGTTAGTGGTTACCATGAAGTTTATATAAAAGATCTCATAGATGAGATAGTCCGTTTTCTGATAGCATCTTATGTCTATTAGACTAACCAGGTTCCATCCCCTTTCTCTTCCCCTTCTGAGTTATTGTTGTCACAAATTATTCTGTCCTCTGTTAGTCAGTGAATGTCCATTTAGTTGTAATTCACAGGAAGAGAGAAAAAGGGAACAGCTTACTTTGCCATGTTGCTGACATTATCCGGAAATCTTAATCTTTCTGCCCAGCATATGACCTTCTCCATCAGGGATTCCAGGGAAATATATTTTATTTAACCTATGAATTGGTAAACTTAAGTTCTGTGATCTTATAACTTGCCAAATTATATTGATGTAATTGTTTAGTCAAAAAAAATAATATTTTATCATTTTTTATTTCTTCACTGATTTTAACAAATAATGGGAAAGCACTTTCAAGAGTCTGTTGACTATGGTGGTTCACAAAATAATGTTTTTAAATTTATGAGAACCTAATTTTGAGATGGTTAACCTTGTTAGAAAGAAAACAAGCATGAAGTTTATCTGCTATTTTCTCACCTCACAGAAAAGTTTGTACTCATTCTCTTTTTCTCCAGAGATAAAGATTAGCTTAATAATGTTTCTCATAATTTGACATGTTAATTCAGTCCTAGATGTTCTTAATAATTTTATAAGATACACCAAAGAATTCTTGAGTACTGTATAACAACTGAAACTTGAATTAATTATGTCTTGGATATAAATGATGAGCAGGAACATACCTCAGTGCCAGTGACCATAGTCCTCAATTTTTAATGATTAATTTTGATTTATTCACTAGGTATTAATTAGAAGGTAAAAGGTGTTTTAGAGAAGATACGCTGTAAGAATTATTGAAATAAAAGATTCCAAAAATGAAAAGCTTTGATAAACTACCACTATCATATCTCTTATATTAAAACATTGATTGCACATTAAATGCACATTAATCTATTTTATCAACTTTGATTGCACATTAATCTATTTTATCAACTAATAATGTCAACATAGGGAAGGAATTTTAGTTAAATATGCCTGGCATAAAAATCTAGTATTTAGGTCATCATATATTTTTTTAACTTTTTACTAAGATTATGATAGTTTACAACCTTGTGAAATTTCAGTTGTACATTATTGTTAGTCATGTTATAGGTGCACCACTTCACTCTTTGTGCCTGCCCCCCACCCCCCCTTTCCCCTGGTAACCACGAATCAGTTCTCTTTGTCTATATGTTTAATTTCCACCTATGAGTGGAGTCATACAGAGTTCGTCTTTCTCTGTCTGGCTTATTTCACTTAACATAGTACCCTCAAGGTCCACCCGTGTTGTTGTGAATGGGACGACTTTATCCTTTTTTATGGCTGAGTAGTATTCCATTGTGTATATATACCATATCTTCTTTATCCAATCATCAGTTGATGGGCACTTAGGTTGCTTCCATGTCTTGGCTGTTGTAAATAATGCTGTGATGAACATAGGGGTGCATAGGACTTTTGGAATTGCTGATTTCAAGTTCTTTGGATAGATACCCAGTAGTGGGATGGCTGGGTCATATGGTATTTGTATTTTTAATTTTTTGAGAAATCTCCATACTGTTTTCCATAGTGGCTGCACCAGTTTACATTCCCACCAACAGTGTATGAGCGTTCCTTTTTCTCCACAACCTCTCCAACATTTGTCACTTTTTGTTTGGGTTATTTTTGCCATTCTAACAGGTGTAAGGTGATATCTTAGTGTAGTTTTGATTTGCATTTCCCTGATGATCAGCGATGATGAGCATCTTTTCATGTGTCTATTGGCCATCCATATATCTTCTTTGGAGAAATGTCTTTTCATGTCCCCTGCCCATTTTTTGATCAGGTTGTTTGATTTTTTGTTGTTGAGCTGTGTGAGTTCTTTATATATTATGGAGATTAACCCTTTGTCAGATAAATAACTTGTAAATATTTTTTCCCAACTAGTGGGCTGTTTTTTTGTTTCAATCCTGTTTTCCCTTGCGTTGAAGAAGCTCTTTAGTCTGATGAAGTCCCATTTATTTATTCTTTCTATTGTTTCCCTAGATCATCATATATTTTAAAGGTGCATAAGGACTAAAATTAGGAAAATGAAATAGGCCGGGTTAGCTGGCCACAGTACAAAGCATACTGCTTTTTTCGAAGCTTGACCTCTCTAGGCACTTTGACTTGCCTCATTGTTAGATCTCTGCTTTTCCCTTTCCCTTTCCCTCTGTTCTGTTTATCCTCTAAGTCCCAGTTCACTGCTGTGGGCCTCACTCATTTCCCTTCTTAGAGTTTCTCAAGCATGTTAAATATGAACTCCAAAATGTTGCAGTATTGTTTTGTATTGATTGCTGTTATTTCATCTTTGTTAGTTTTAGCATTTAAGTTCGAGTATAAATTTACTGACAGAAGGGAGTGTATCTTGTCCTTCTGTAGCACCCACTATGTGGCTAACTGTGTAGTAAGTGTTTAATATATAAACACATACTGATATATTACTATTTACTTTTTACAACTGTAAACTTTTTGTTATAAAGATGATACAAATACATTTTAGTAAATTATTTTTCTCTGGATATGTGTATATTTTTATATGATATATATCAACTATAATCCCATGATCCAAAGACAGCTGCTAATCTTTTGTAGTATAACCTTCCAGGCCTTTTCTCCTCCATATTAAAAACATAGACATATTTAATACAAAAATATATATATGATATACACACTGCATAGTACTTAAACTTGTTGCTTTTAAATTGATATCTTCCCATGTCAATATAATATTTATGATTATCTTCAAATTGTTTTTGTAGCCATGCTTTCTTTTTTTCATTGAGGTATAATTGACTTTATAGCCATTATTACTAAAGAGTTTCAACTTCTTGCCGTCCTGTTCTTTTTTTTTTTTTGAGGAAGATTAGCCCTGAGCTAACTACTGCCAGTCCTCCTCTTTTTGCTGAGGAAGCCTGGCCCTAAGCTAACATCCGTGCCCATCTTCCTCTACTTTATATGTGGGACGCCTGCCACAGCATGGTGTGCCAAGCAGTGCCACGTCCACACCTGGGATCCGAACCGGTGGACCCTGGACCGCCAAGAATCGGAACGTGTGAACTTAACCACTGCTCCACTGGGCCGGCCCCTGTTCTGTTCTTATATAACGGGCAAAACACTGGTAGAAAGAGGAATGGAACTCATATTTATGGAACCTTTAATGTATGCAAGGTGCTTTGTCTCCTCGTTGCTCCCCATTCTTTTCTCCCATCCCCAGCCCTTAATCTGTTTCTTCTTTAGTTTTCCTAATCCCAATAAATGTCATTATTATCCATCCAAGTGTTGAAAGAGAAACTTAGAGTTATCCCTTTTCCTCCATTTCTCTCGTCCTTCACATTATAGACGTCAGCAAATCCTGTTGACTCTACGTCCAAAGTAAATCTTCAGTCATCTACTTTTCTTTGTCTCCCGTTACCTCTCTACCATTTATCTTGCTTGAACTACCAAACAGACTTCTAACTAGCCTTCCTATTTCTGCTTTTGACTCCTTACAAACTGTTGTCCATTCAGCATCAGTGATCTTTTCAAAACAGAATTGAGATTACCCTCCTTGCTTAAAACTCTTCACCAGATTCCCAAAACATTCAGTATAAAAATCCAAACTCCTTACGCTGGCCTGAAGGCCCTGCATAGTCCAGCCCCTACTTAACTCTCCAGTTTCCTCTGCAATAGTATTCCCCCTGGCTACTTAGGTTTTATGTATTCTGGCTGCTTGTCTGTTTCTTAAAATATGCCAAATTCCTTCCTACTTTAGGCCTTTTGCATTTGCCTGTCCCTTTGTCTGGAATGTTCTACCCTTAAATTTTCAAGAGACTAGTTGCTTATTGTATTTTAGATGTCAGCTCCAGCATCACCTTCTCATAGAAGCTTTCTCTGACCTCTGTGTGCTACCTGCTAAAACCAAGGAATAATCTCAGGTTAGAAGAAGTCTTGTAAATATTAAGTGAGATAAAATATGTGAAAATGTTTTATACTATAAAATATTAAATTTCAAAGCATTATTATAACATCTATTACATTTATAGCCTATGTTTTTAATTTCCTGCTTATTTTTAAGTTTCTCACATCTTTTCTATGTGTGAAAGTCTGTCTTTGTAAAACACAAACCAAATAAAGCCAGTCCCATTGAATAATTATTATACAAAAGATATTTTAGCAGCTATAGAGAAGAGGCAGTATTTCCTTACGTGATAAAATATTTATAGAAAAATTTGATCAAAAACACCACATTATCATCTCCTTCAACAAACCTTATTCTAATCAATAGTTTTCAGGTTTTTAATTTTTTTTTTTTATCGCAGTAGTACATTTTGCTTTGAAAAAAGAAATAAGAATTTTCTCTAAACTTGGGACATTGTATTCTTGTAGGAGAGCTTTTGGGATTAAGAATGACCACATCTTATGATTTATATAGTACATTTATGAAGTAAAAGTCAATATCTGTAATAAAAAGTGATGTAAATAAAAATGGAATTGTTTTTACTTACTATTGATTTATATTGTTGGACCTTTTTTCTTTCTTCTTAAAAACTATTCCATCTAGCTAATGTTTAATGAAAGAATAGCTTTAAGAAATGACCAATGCATTCTATTTTGTGTTTCAGTCATAGTAGATTAATGATTATTTATTTTGAAATAGTTATCTAACTTACTCAAGTTGACTTCTTAATGGTACTCTAGGGCATTTATCACAATCTCAAAAAAATGTGGATAGCTTTATCTCTTTCAGGAATTTCAGTCATTCTTCTATCATTTCAAATTTGTTAGTAATCCATGAAGAATATGATTCATTAAGTGTGGAAATCTTTGGTAAATTCATATTCATCACATTCTTATTATTTCTAAGGATTCCAGAAACCAACCAACCTAATTTTAGCTTTTGCTTTGAAACAAATGAAAATCTTTCAAGAGCATGTGGACCTTATCACACATATAAAAAGTAAACAGCTGGTTCCCTTTGGATATGTGCATTCCATGGACATCTAATCCTTGGTTGTATTTCACTGTACTAGAAACTATATGGGCTCCAAAGGAGATAGAAAACACAGTCCTTGGCCTCCATAAGTAGGGAGAAAAAGACTTCCCTTGGTAAAATACCCCAAAAACTATTCCAAGGAAATTCATTCCTGCATGTATGCAGTGAACAAATATTAAGTAAACATCAGTTATGTGCCCGGCTCTTGTTTAAGAACTGAGAAATTACCAGTGAGCAAAATCAGACAGAAGTCCTGGTCTTCATGGAGCATATTCTAGTGGAGGAGACAGACAAACCGAAAAACAAGATAAGTGAAATTCGTAATATGTTGGATGATAACAAGTGCCGTGGAGAAAAATAAAGCAAGGAAAGTGGGTAGAGAGTCTTAGGATATTGCAGTTTCAAGTAGGGTGCCAGCAAAGGCTTAACAGAGCAGAAGTTGCTTGATTGAAGACCTAAGGGGGATGAGGGAATTAGTCGTTAGGGTATCTGTGGAAAGAGTATTTCAGGCAAATGAATAACAAACAAGAGCTTAAGACCCTTAGCTCATCATGTTTGAGGAGCAACAAGGAAACAAAGTGGAGCTAAAGAGGAATAGAGGAGATGGAGGGAGGCTGTTAAAATAATCCAGACAAGCGAGGATGGTTCATAGTATTGTGGTAGCACTGGAAGTGTGAGAAATCTAGATTTGCTGACAGCTTGGATATGAGATGTGAAATAGAGGGGAATCAGAATGTTTGATTTGCCAAATGGAAGGATAGGATTTCCATTTACTGCAGGAGGAATGGAGTTTGGGGAGAAAGGTTTGAGATACTTGTTCGTCATCTAAGTGGAGATGTCAAGCAGGCCATTGGATGTGGCATTTTGTAGCATTTTGGGGGAAGAGATTTTGTAACCATGGGCCCCTAGGACCAGTTCAGCTGACCCCGTCTTATGAACAGAATAGTTAAGAGTGGTTTTTCAGGGACAGAGGAATGACCCCCTTGTCTAGTTCAGGCCAGTTGAGACCACCAGCCCATCAACTGGGCCTGTGCTATTGCCTAAGTGAGCCTTTTGACATCAAGGGGCTGAAAATTCCATCCTTAGATCATACCAACCCCACCATTTTATGAACATGCGTCCTATGAAGAGCAATCATCTATCTCTACACTTTAGACTGTCCTGCCCTTCATCCCATAAATTTTGCCCCAAGCCCTGGATTGGAGAGACAGATCTGAGAGCTCATGCCTTCTGTTTCCTTGCAGATTGATCTTGCAATAAAGCTGTGTTCTTTTCTCAAAAGCTGATGCTATAATGATTGGCTCTTTATGTGTATTAGGCAAGAAATCCCAATTTTGTGTGGTAACAGTTTGGCAGGAGAAATAAATATGAGCAAGTGTGATATGTTGGTGAAATGTGCTGGGAATTAAGAGTGAGAGAAAAATCAGTAAGGAAAAGGCTTCAGGATGGAAGAGAAATTTTAAGCTGGACCTTTCATAAATGAAAAAGAAAGAGAAAGGAATTCTAGTTAGGGAAAATGTCCTAGCATCTTAGAATATCATCTAGAAATAAATCTGAATGCTTTACTACCTTATCTTCTTTTTTTTTTTCTTACTTTAAACTTTTCTAATGAATCATATAGTATTATGGAATATAGGTGAATAGGAAATATTTGTTGACTCATAAATGGGAATAACATTTTTCAAAGGTTTATTTTATTAATCAGTATTTAGTCATTGGAACTTAGGTGTTTTTTTGTTCTAGATTTTTTCATTGTGCCCAAAATATACATGATATAAGATTTACCATTTAACCATTTTAAATATACAATTCAGTGGCATTAAGTGCATTCTGAAATTTAGTTTCGTGTATAAAAAAGTATTCTCCCTTCTCAAAAAATCAACATTATTGCTTATGAACAAATGGAATTTAGAGCTGTTTGGGCTTCACTTCCAAGAGCATTGAGCATTCTGCAAGCCTCAGAATTCTAAACGATTATCACTTTTGTTTGAAAGGTTGAGATAAGCAGAAAAACAAAAATTAAAATTAGTGCCTTACTTCTAAAACGACTTTTTCTTCATTTGAAAACTGACTTTCCATTTCAGTGTCATTCTTAGTTGTCTGGGTCACTATTTAAAGTAATTTGAGTGTATCTTATTTACCTTTGATTCCTGGTGCCTCACACAGAAACCAAATGCTCAGATAAAGTTCTAGTATGTCTCTGGAGCTTAAGGTGCTTTTCAAAAATGAGCTGTGTGCTGTGCTTCATGATTTCTTGCCTCCTTACTGCTTAGATTCCTCTCAAAGTATGTGCTTTATTTTTAGTTTGATTTTTGTTAATTATAAGTTATATCTTACAATTCATTTTGGATTTTGTAAAATACTTGAAAGGGTGTGATATGCCTATGTTTTGTGAGTTATAAACCTTGGAAATTCTGTCTGTGTATTGATTCCAGTGCCTCTTTTTCTAGGGAACAAAGAAGGAAGAGATTGAAGGTGAAGTGGAAGTGACTGGCTTAATTCAGCCTGCGGAAGTGTTTGCTCCTAAAAGCCTGGTGTTGGTATCCAGATTAGATTATCCAGACGTTTTTAGGGTAAAGAACTCATAGTTGTCATTATTGATTTGTATTATTGTGTAAATCTGTTTTGAGTGAATCATGGTAACAAGTTCTTTGTATTTAAAATATCTTTAAATTGATTTAGGAATTCACCAATAAAATAAAATTAGTGTGAACAGAAGAAATGTTTTTATGTTGCGTGAAACAAATAAACAAATATGTTAATATGACTATTTAAACATCTAAGGATGTAGTGTTTGTTTTAAAATAGATCCTATGTTTACTGATTCCAAAATTTATGAATCCTAAAGAAATCATTTGATTACCTGTAGCAAATTTAAAATGCATAGTAATATAACAACTTTGTATATTTTTATTCACCTTCTTTTGAGGAGTCTAGGTTCAAGTAAATAGAATGGATATTTGCAATTTCAAATATTTCAGATTGTGCTACTTCCAACATTGCTTTAAAATGTTGATTATTTCCATGTATTTCCTTCTTTTAGACTCTCAGAACTTTCAAATGTAAGGAAAACTTTTAGTTATAAATATGTTTGAGCTTTGAAAGAGGAAGGTTTATTTTTCTTATTTCACTTGCTACCTTTAGTTATAGTAATGTTGACCATTATCCAGAGTCAGAGGTCTTTGGAAAGTATAAACTATACTTTAAAATATCCAGAGGACTTGGGAAATTAATACATAATTTCTGGAAAACTTTTTCTTATGGTTGAAGTTATATATATTCTAGAAAAATTAACTTAGAGTCAAGATTTCAATAACAATAGGTAACTCCTACAAGTAATAATTTTTCAGAGCCACACATTTTAATAAACTGAAAGATTCATAAAGATTGCATTTTGTCTTCCATTTTACCACCTACCTTCTTCTAAGCTTAAAATGTTAGTCACGTCTTGTCTCTGTTTTGCTATCCTTTGTAATAATTCACATAAGTTAAACTTTTCTGTAGAATAAATGTTCTGAATTTGTAAGAATCACAAAACAAGATAAAATGTTTAAATTTTTATCTTGAAATTTGGAGATTTGCAAAGTAAGTTGAGACAAAAGCAGTTTTAAGCCCTACAAATTTGCTAGAGTGGTTATCTGAGCACAAGCACCTGTTTTACAAATTATGGATTTCTGCTTTTTACAAACTTAACTCAAAAGCTCATTTAGAGCTTCTGGTTCTGGAGGAAGATTTAATAAACTTAATAACATTTGCTGCTTAAGATTTATTTCATGGTCACTGTAGAATATGCTTTACTAGGTTCAAAGAGAAATTTATTTCATGGTCACTGTAGAATATGCTTTACTAGGTTCAAAGAGAAATTTTCCTAGGAGCAAATGTCACAACAATTTATTTTTAGTGCTTACTTTTTCCATGAAATAACCACATGCATCTTCTCTTTGCAGGCTTGCTTGGGTTTGATCTACACTGTATATGTAGACAGTCTGAATGTCTCCTTGGAAAGTCTCATTGCAAACCTGTGTGCATGCCTTGTCCCAGCGGCCGGAGGGTCTCAGGTAAATAGAATAAAGGAAGAGATGAAGAGGGCCTGTTCTTTTTCTCCTCTCCTCTAGTTAATTTAATTTATGACATAAAGGAGAAAAGAATTTTTAAAATATTTTTGTTTTAAAGAGGATCTTAGTTTACTTAAGCATTGTCCCTATGGTCTGCCTTCTAGAGACCCAAGATTCCATTCTTTTCTTAGGTCATGAGGTTAATTTTAACACAGGGTTCACCTTTCACATAGCATAATTAGAAGCCATATTTTGTGTAACTTGAGCTCTAGTTTACATTTTCTTGGAAATACACTTTTTTAAGTTGAACTTTTAAAATGTATTCTTTCTGTCTTTCTTACTCCTGTATATAGTTAAACTTCATTTTATTAACTTAAATTTAAAAATTTTGAGTGATAAAAATTAGGAGATAACAAGAAAACTCTCAAAACAATTCTTTGTAACATTATAACTACTTCTGAATAGATTCATTTATTTATTAATGTCCCTGGATAACAGCAGTTATACATGATCCTAAAATCATTTTGTGTATTGTTTGTAATCTTTAATAGAATAACTTGCCTTTACGCTTTGAAAGAAGAGGGCTTATTTTTCTTATTTTAATTTGCTACCTTTAGTAATGATAATATTGACCATTCTCCAAAATCATAGATCTTCTTTGGAAAGTATACGCTCTGTACCTTAAAAGTTCCTAAGAATTTTGTCACAGATTAAGCCTCAAATGAAGACATTGAACTCTTTTATTGAAATAAAACTTTCTCAAAGTGGTCACGTGCTTTTCTTCTTTTGTATGTCTTGAGATTTTCATATTTGTCTCTGAAGTATAAAAATAAGAACCTCAGCTGCTATGACTTAATATTTCTAGGGAACCATACTTAAAAAAAAGAGAGATTTTTCCGTAAGTCCTCAAATTGTTCAGTTTACTTACTTTGCATATTCTTATGTAATATTGGGGAACAGGACAGCCCTCTAAAAAGTACATTGTTTGTCATCCATCTGTCAAAGATGTTACTGATAGTGAAATTGGCATCCCTTTTCTTTACCCTTTGTCTTTTTGACTGGCTTCTGTCTTTCCCAGTGTCTTTTATTACTCTGAAGTTTTTATCTTCTTTTCTTCTTCCTACTCTCTCCTCCCTCATTCTCCTACCTCTGCTCTAAGGGCAGAATATGAAATGTAAGTTTGGTCACAGTTGTAGCTAGAGTTTAAAGCAGTGTAATTATTTTATGGGTCTTTATCATGATGGGATTTTTGTTTATTTTATTTTATTTTATTTTTTTAACTTTATAAAGTTTTTTATTGCGGCTACTAGAAATTTTGAAATGACCTATCTGTTTCATACTATATTTCCCTTATTTTTCCCAGTTTTATTAAGATATAATTGACATATAAATGTTGACTTTGACATTTTATTATTTTTTAGTTAAGAATGATTGTCACTGATTTTTGTATCTCATCATGACTAGATTTTCAACTTTCAACTCCTGAATTTTCCTATACCATGTTCAGTTTGGCACAAAGTAGCTTGAATGTTTTGGGCTACATTCTTGCCCTTTGCATCAGTTAATTGGATCTTATATGGTCATCATCTAATCCAAATTTCAACTTCAGAGGGATTTGTAATTTTAAGAAAATATCTGAAATCATTTGTGTTTGTGTGTTTTTCTCCCATGCTGCAGAAGCTGTTTTCCTTGGGTGCAGGAGATAGACAGCTGATTCAGACTCCTTTGCACGATAGTCTTCCCGTCACAGGCACTAGTGTGGCTCTCCTGTTCCAGCAGTTGGGTATGTCTTCTCTCCCATTTTCAATGTCCTCTTTTAGAAGCCTACAAAAAAATATTTATTCTAAGCTCACGTGACTTGATATGAATCAAGAAAATAAAAAGCAAACCGTTAAATAGCTGATACACAAAATATATAATTATGTGGGTCCTGATCTTAACTAGTATTCATTCTTTTCTATTTTTATTTTAGTTTTTAGGCCTCTTTTGCTCTGGAGTCAATTAGACTTTTAGAAAGTAAACATATTTTTTTTTATGCTTTAAAAGATGAATAGATAGTATATTTTGCTTTTCATTAGATGAATTGCTTTTGTAGAAAACTTGTCAGATGGAGCTAAAAGTTCTGTTTTTCTCATTCCACCGTCTGTATCAGGACTTTATCTCCAATTTTCTAGCAACGGCTAGGATGAAGAATTGGGAGGAGGACACTAGAGAGTGCCATCTGTACCTTGGACAGCTTGTACTTCATTCAAGGAGTAATACAACTTAAAAATGAGGGTGTCTCAGACTAAGGCTGCCAGAGATTCCCATTTGCTTTACCTCTTGCTTGTCCTTTATATGCATTTGCATGAGTGTTGCACTCTCTTTGATTCAGTGTTTGTCGTTGTTCTTCATCTGTGTTTGTATTTTTCTAGTTATATTGAAACCCTCCCTTCCCTGGGGTTCATACTCTGCTTTTCCGGGGAATTCCTAGTTCCTTGCACAAAAATTCTGCCCTCTTGTTTCCCTGCTATCTCATGTTGAATTTTGCTCCTTGCTCAGCTCTGTAATTTATCACTCTTTTTTCATTAGTAGCCTCATCCTCATTCTTTTGCTGTGACTTCACTCAGTTAAATTTAGAAAACCTTAGAAGAGATTAATGTAAATATAAGCAGAGTATCCTAATAATGATGAATGGTGATACCAGTCCCAAAGCAGTAGTTCTTCCCTATTACATCTGCCTCTCCTCAGGAGTTCAAACACTGAAAAATTACATATCGCTTCTTCTCTTCCCCCTTGTAAGTTTGTACTCACTGAATCATCTCAAGTAAGTCCTAATGTAATTAAAGCTATTTTCTTCAATGTGTGAAAAAGGTCATTTTTCCCTAGTGGTGCTTACTTCTCTAAAGAACATCTTGTTGATTAAAATCCTCCCTCTACAATCTTTTGGAAATAATTTTATGGGGTTTGTGGACTACCTTCAGCCTGTCCGTGGTCCCTTCTAACCATTTACTTAATTGATTTTAGCCAAGCATATTCACTGACTTTTTTCCTTTTAGAAAAGGCTGTATGCTTGTAAAGGATCAATCCAAGCAAAGATTTACTGTGAAGAGGAAGAGAAGGATATGACACAAATAAAATAATTTCACATTGCTGAATGCTACCATTTAATCTTATACTTGAGTACCTTATAAACCTCTCATGCTTTTGAGTTTTTACTGTGATATGAGGGAAGTTGAGGGGTTGTTACTGGCATTTAGTGCCTAGGACCAGGGATATTAAACATCTGTTATGCATGACATATATGCACCAGAAGAATTTTACCTCAGATACCATTAGTAATCCCACTGAGAAAAACTGCTATAGATAAAGTATAAATTTATAAAGTCTTGGACCTCTCCTCCAGTAATTTGGCCTATGTAATTCAGACTAACCCTTTTATCTCTGACCACTAGAAAAGATGTACAAATATAAACATCTGCTTGAAAGCATCAGAAACAGTAAAGAGTTACTAAGCCATGGTCCAAGAGAAGAAGAAAACCTAGAGAAGTAAGCTAGACATTTGGGACCAATTTTTCGCAGAGCACCTGTTGATTTTGGAAGAAGGAACTGCAAAGCTGATCAGCACTATTGATATTCCATGGGCAAGGGGAAAATTGGAGTTCAGGTTGTACCAAGGCAGGTTCCTTTATGAAGCTCTCATGCTTTGAGTTGGGACATAAAGGACCATAACCTAGGACCACTCCCAGGTAAATCACAAGTAGACAGGCCCTCTGAGGAACTGAAGTACAGCTTGAAATCATTTCAGTCCCTTGAAATGGGTTAGGGGATTCTTGATGCTCCTGTCTCTAGCCATATAGAGGAAGTAAAAGTAAATTCTCTCTGGAAGAAGATAAATGTATTCTAGGCCTCCAATATGTCTATAAATTTTCATATATGTGCCCAACACTCAATTCAAAATAATCAGAAACACAAAATCTAAACCTATATGAAAGAAATAGAAAAGAAACCGTAGGCAATAAAAAAGATCCACAAGGTGCCAGAAAATAGTTATCAGATTCAGTTATTAAAATAACTATGGTTAAAATAGTGGAGGAGATAAACAGTCAAGAATGAGAATTTGGAGAATGACATCAGCAAGATGACAGAATAGGAAGTCCCAATCCTTGTTTTCCCACAAAAACATCAATTTAACAATGATATACAGACCAAAATACCTTTATGAGAATTCTAGAATTCAGTTAAGAAGTTTCAGTACCCTAGATGATCACAAAGCTGAGAGCAGCCACATTGAAACAGGTAGAAGATCATTTCAGTTTACCTGGTCAGCCCCTCCCCCAAGCCAGCATAGCTCTGCGCTGGGAGAGGATGCCTCAGCTTTGCATCTTCTATTTGGGGCTTGGGGGTGGGGAGAGGAGTAGATTGTGCATCCAGTGTTCCAGCGTTATGGAGGGCTGCCCAAAGGGCTAGTTTCTGCCTCACTTCATTCAAAGCACTGAAATAATCAGCATAGCTTGGATGCCTGAGGGCCACTGAGAAGCAAGAAGAGTGAGGGTGGCTTGCTGCCACCGCCACAGCGTGGCACACTTAGGAGAAGGTGCACCGCCTGAGGCTTGTCCCCGGGGAAGGAGGGAGAGGAGCATCAACATTCTAGCTTTTCAGAAGGCTGCCTGAACATTGGCAAAGACGTGGAGGAATTGGAACTTTCACTGCTAATGAGAATGTGAATGGGACAGCTACCTTGGAACACAATTTGACTTTTTTAAAAAGTAAAACATGCGCCAGCCCCTTGGCCGAGTGGTTAAGTTCGTGCACTCCGCTTTGGCGGCCCTGGGTTTCGCCAGTTCGGATCCCAGGCATGGACATGGCACTGCTCGTCAGGCCATGCTGAGGCAGCTTCCCACATAGTACAACCAGAGGCACTCACAACTAGAATATACAACTATGCACTCGGGGGCTTTAAGGAGAAGAAAAAAAATAGAAGATTGGCAACAGTTGTTAGCTCACGTGCCAATCTTTAGGGAAAAAAAAAAAGTAAAGCAAACCAAATAATCCAGCCATTCCACTCCTAGACATTTACCTAAGGAAAGTGATGGCATGGTCCATAAAAATATTTATATGCGATTGTTCATATTTTATAATAGTAAAACTCTGGAAACAAACTCGATGTCCATGATTTGTAATGGATAATGGTGATGGTAATGGAGAAATGATCTGTGGTTTATTGATATAATGGAATACTACTAAGCAATATAAAGTAATGAATTATTGATACATGCTACAGCATGGATTAATCTGAAAATAATTATGCTGAATGAAAAAAGCCGGACGAAAAAGAATGCATAGTATATAATTCGATTTCTGTAAGGCTCTAGAAAATGCAGTCTAATCTCTGGTAACATAAACAGGTCACTGGTTGCCTTTGGAGTGAAAAGAGAGGGATTACGAAGGGACGTGAGGAAACATCAGAATGATGTTTGTGTTCATTATCTTGATTTTGGCGATAGTTCTACAGGTATATACATATGTCAAAATGTATCAAATTCTACAAGTGAATTGAAAACCTATGTTCACACAGAAACTTGTACATGACTGTTAATAGCAGCATTATTCATAATAGCCAAAAACTGGAAACAATGCGAATGTTTGTCAGCTGATGAATGGATAAACAAATTGTATATCCACATGATGGAATATTATTCAACCACAAAAAGGAAGCAAGTGTTGATACATGCTACAACATGGACGAATCTTGAAAACATTGTTAAGTGAAAGAAGCCAGACACAAAAGCCACATAGTGTATGCTTCCATTTATATGAAATGTCTAGAATAAGCAAATCCATAGAGACAGAAGGTAGATTAGTGCTTGACAGGAGCTGAGAGGAGGGGCGATGGACAATGACTGTTCATGAGTATCAGATTTCAGGTCATGAAATTGTTTTGGAGTAAAACACTGGTGATGGTTTTACAACCTGTGACTATACTCAAAACCACTGAATTGTACACTTTAAAAGGGTGAGTTTTATGGTGTGTGAATTATGTCTCAAATAAAGAAAAACTAATAGGGCTTGTCAAAAGAAGCCGGGAACCATCTTGAAGAGGTTTGCAGTGGATCTAAGGTACATTTTGATCTTCCAAAATGAAAATAGTTTCAGTTGATTGAAACTTAGCAAATATTTTTAAATCCATGAATTCATAATATTAAAATAAAAAAATTGTTACCTCAGAATATGACGGGGAACTACTTTATCTTGAAAACTTATCAATAAAGGATAATCCATCGTGCATTTATTCTGCCTTGCCTAGATGAACTATACAGTACAGGGTAACTGAAGTGTAGTTGAGGGGAATTGTCCCTTTTTAAAATTATCCCATCAGTAAGTGAAAAATTATAGAAATAGAACATCATCATTTTACAACCCTCAGTGAATGAAGATCTAAGCATCAACAACTGTTATCACAAGAAGAAAAAGAAACAGATATCATGTACCTAGCCTTGCCAAACACTACCTGTAGTTTTCCCAGAAAGATTAAATCTGAGTCTGATGACAGGAGATACGGAAGATAGGCGAACACCTGGAACTGCACTAAGAGACTGCAATTGTCAAAATCCAGTCTCTCAGAAACGTTATCAGTCAAATGTCCCAGGCTCTTTAACACATAAATTATAGGGAAAAGAAACGAATGGAGCAGAATCTCTAGGTTGAAAGAGATTTAAAACTCATCCCATTGTTATTAGAGTGAGATTGAACTATAGTGTCCAGGGATGCACATTTGGGTGATAAAACTGCCTATAGAAGAAATCAGGAAAGTGGTTAATAGAATAAAGTCAGGATAATGGCTACTTAATGGCAGTAGAGAGGTGGTTCTGTTTGGCGACACGTGGAAGGGCTCCTAGGGTTGCTGGCAAAGTTCTCTTTCTCAATGTAAGTGATATTTGTAAGATAATTCATTAAGCCAAACATTTGATTTGTATGATTTTCTATATTTGTGTTTTATCTTACAAGAAAAAAATATTTTTAAAAACTTGTAGAGCTATCCAGCTTTTTATATGCATACTTAACTTTTATTATTTGAAAAAGTGCAATCCTTGAACAAATTAGAGATTTTCTCCTTCTCAGATAATGAAGAGTCTAGAGGTAGGCAGTATGGAGCTGCTATATTGATTCTCAGATGTCTTCAGGGATGGTATGGAAATTCTGCTCTGTGCTTTTCCCCTATTAACAGGGAGTTTTCCCTTACTAGACTGTGAGCTTCAAGAACTGCCTTGTCTTATTCTGTGTCCTCTATATCTGACAGAGTGCCTTGGGCGCAGAAGACATCAATGTTTGTTGACTAAATGAATGAACACACTAGCCATGAAGAAAAGGACAATCATGTCTCTTTAGGAAATGTTCTGTGTATGAATGAAGTGTGCCAAAACACATGATGATTAGTCATTTGAAGATCAATATTCTCTAGTATTTTGAGCTTAATTATCTTTTGCTTACATATTCAAAATTTACTGTTTCAGAGAAAGAATAAGGAAAAGATAAGGAAGGAAAGGAGAAAGAACGTTGACTCTAAAACCGCACTGTATGCAGAGTTGCAGTTTCCAGAGAATGTGGTGCTGATAATTCTGTCTAAAGGCATGCTCTTATCACCAGTCATTTTGGTTGGACTGTTGTTGAAGGCCAATATTAGACTATTATCAGAGTTCACTACCTGGGTTAGGAGTGGGATGCTGGTGGTGGATTTTACAAAGCATAGACAGGAAGCAGATAAAACTATAAGATTTTTTTGTAGCCTTGACTAGTTTTCCTGTGATAAGTCTAAATGTAATGATAGCATTTCCTTGGTTCTTCTCTCCAAGGATTGTTATGATAATGAATTTGTTTTTCACAGTTTGAGAGGTCTCTGTTTTTGCCTGAAATTATTATGCAGACTTTTGCCATCTCCCATCTCATTCCCCGTAAGTTTCTGTTCATCACCTTCATCTCTTCCTTGCCATCTTTTTTGTTTGTTTGGTTCTTGTTGCAGCCTATGTGAACTATTTTTGTTTACCTGACAATTTGTCTTTTAAGTGTGGAAAACTGCAGTGGTTTTTTTTTGTGTTAATAAGATTGTACTCACAGGAACTGGTTTTTATAGCTACTCTGATTTTTTAATCTAATCCATAGCTGTTTAACTCAGGTGTCCCTCCTTGACCCAAATAATTTCGTGAAATTCTCGTGACGTCCTTTGTCGTATCTCTTCACCTATAATTTGGATTTTAACTGCAAACACACTAGTTTTAGAATTCTTATTCCTCAGTTTTTATAGTATACTATTTATTAAAGATTTTTAAAGTCACAAACTAAAATGATCTTAGTCCTTCAGCTGTCATCACTCTGTTTCCATGGTTAAACAACTTTAGTCTTGTGTCATCTGTGTTTTGATGAGCTTTATTGAGAAGTTACTGACATATGACATATGTAAGTTTAAGGTTTACAGAGTGATGATTTGATGCATTTATGTATTGTGAAGTGATTAGCACAGTAAGCTTATTAACACCTCCATCCCCTCACATCATGATCATTTGTGTATGTGTGTGCACTGTGAACATTTAAAATCTGCTCTCAGTAACTTTTAAGTATATAATACAGTATTGTTAGTTATAGTCACCATGCTGTACATTAGATCCCCAGAATTTATTTATTTTACACCTGGAATTTCTACCCTTTGACCAACATCTCCCCGTTTCCCACACCCCTTAACCCCTGGCAACCACCCTGTTTCTGTGAGTTCAGCTTTTTTAGATTCCACGTATATGTGAGAACCTAGAGTATTTGTCTTTCTCTGTCTGACTTGTTTCACTTAGCATAATGCCTTCACGGTGTATCCATGTTGTCACAAAAGGCAAGATTTCCTTCTTTTTTCTTTATTTTTGATGGTTGAATAACATTCCATTTTGTGTGTGTGTGTCTGTGTGTGTGTGTGTGAGATATATATATATGTATCACATCTTTATCCATTCATCTGTTGATGGACACTTAGGTTGTTTCCATGTCTTAGCTTTTATGAATAATGCTACAATGAACACGGGCATGTAGATACCTCTTCTAGATAGTGATTTCATTTCCTTGGGATATATACCCAGAAGTAGGATTGCTGAATCAAATGGTAGTTCTATTTTTCATTTTTTGAGGAACTCCCATACTGTTTTCCGTACTGGCTGTACCATTTTGTATTCCCAACAAAAGTGCACAACAGTTCCCTTTTTTCACATCTTGCCAGCACTTGTTATCTCTTGTCTTTTTGATAATAATCATTCTAACAAGTATAAGATGGTATCTCATTGTGATTTTGATTTCCATTTTCCTGGTAATTAGTGATGTGAGCTGCTTTTTTGTGTGTTCTTGGCATTTGTATGTCTTCTTTGGAAAAATGTCTCTATAAGTCCCTTGCTGTATTTTTAATTGGGTTGTTTTTCTGCTGTTGAGTTGTATGAGTTTCTTATATGTTATGTTTATTAATCCCTTATCCAATACATGGTTTGCATATATTTTCTCCTATTCCATAGGTTGCCTTTTCATTTTGCTGGTTATTTCTTTGATTGTACAGAAAGTTTTTAGTGTGATATAGTCCCACTTGTTTATTTTTGCTTTTGCTGCTCGTGCTTTTGGTGTCATATCCAAAAACTCATTGCCAAAAATCAATGTCAAGGAGCTTTTTCCTTGTGTTTTCTTCTAGTAGATTTATAGTTTTGGTTCTCAAATTTATATAGTTAGTCCATTTCAAGTTATTTTTTGTGAGTGATCTGAGATAGGGGTCCAATTTCATTCTTTTGCATGTGAATATCCCATTTTCCCAGCACCGTTTATTGAAGAGATCATCTTTTCTCCATTGCGTATTCTTGGCTCCTTTGTCAAACAGTAGTTGACCGTATATGTATAAGTTTATTTCTACACTCCCAATTCTGTCCCATTGACTGTATGTCTGTTTTTGTGCCAGTAACGTACTGTTTTGATTACTATAGCTTTGTAATATAGTTTGAAATCGGGAAGTGTGATGCCTCTAGCTTTTTTCTTCTTTCTCAGGATTGCTTTGGCTATTTGAAGTATTTTATGATAGTTTTTTCTATTTCTGTGAAAAAGGTCATTATAATTTTGATAGAGATTGCATTGAATCCATAGATGGTTTTGGGTAGTATGGACATTTTAACAATATTACTTCTTCTGATCCATGAACATGAGGTATCTTTCCATTTATTTGTGTCTTCTTCAGTTTCTTTCATCAGAGTCTTGTAGTTTTCAATGAACAGGTCTTTCACCTTCTTGGTTAAATTTATTCCTAATTATTTTATTATTTTTGATGCTCTTGTAAATGAGATTTCTTTCTTTTTCAGATAGAGCATTGTTAGTATATAGAAAAAAATGGATTGTTTTATGTTGATTTTGTATCCTACAATTTTACTGAATTATTTTATTAGTTCTAATAGCTTTTTGGTGGAGTCTTTAGGATATTCTATATAGAAAATCGTATCATCTGCAGACAGACGATATTACTTCTTCCTTTCCGACTTGGTTGCTTTTTTTTTTTTTTCCTTGCCCCTTGCTCTGGCTAGGACTTCCAGTATTATGTTGAGTAGGCATGGTGAGAGTAGACACCCTTGTCTTGTTCCTGATTTTAGTGGGAAATCTTTCAGCCTTTCACTATTGAGTAAGATGATAGCTGTGGGCTTATTATATATGGCATTTATTATGCTGAGGTACGTTACTTCTGCACTCAATTTGTTGAGAGTTTTTATCATGAGAGGATGTTGAATTTTGTCAAATGCTTATTCTGCATCTGTTGAGATGATAATATGATTTTTTAATCTTCCATTCTATTAAGGTAGTGTATCCCATTGATTGATTTGTGTATGTTGAACCATCCTTGCATCCCTGGGATAAATCCCATGTGATCATTGTGTATGATTCTTTTTAATCATAAAATCACTCTTTTTAATGTACTGTTGAATTCATTTTGCTGGTATTTTAGTGGTAACTTTCACATCTGTATTTATCAAAGATGTTAATCTATAGTTTTCTTTTCTTATAGTGTCCTTATCTGCCTTTTTTCTATCAGAGTAATGCTGGCCTTGTAAAATTAGTTGGGGAGTGTTCCGTCCTCTTGAGTTTTTTGGGAGAGTTTGAGAAGGACTGATATTAATTCTACTTTAAATGTTTGGTAGAATTCACCAGTGAAACCATCTTGTTCTGGACTTTTCTTTGTTGGGGTGTTTTTGATTATAATTTCAATCTCCTTACTCATTATTTCTCTGTTCAAAATTTCTATTTCGTCATGATTCAGTCTTGGTATAAACTTTTTTATATGCATACTTTCTTTTTGCTTATCCATATTTAACTTTAGCCAGTTTTTCATTAACTATTATTAGGTCATTATTTCTGTGTTGATTATCTCTAATACTAAACATAGATTTTTTTTAAAAATTGTTTAAATAGCTAGAGTTTTTTCTTCAGTTTATCTTACAAACGTTATTTTTACTTTGTACAAAAACATCCTTAAAATGTTGGTTGTAGTCGTTACTTGCTATTCAGAAAGTTGTTTCTGTTTTTGAATATTTTAATGGAAAACTTTTGGTTTTGTCTTCCCCTAGAAAAGCTTCTATCTATAATGCTACATAATTATTCTTGAAGTGATATTAACTCTTATTAGAGTATCAAAAATAATATATCTTCCTGAAATAGAAAGATGAAAAGATGCCAGAGGAAAGAATGTAGGCTTAGGTTGTACAAAAGTGTTCTCTTTAAAGGTAACACCTTTAAGAAGTATATGTTGATTAGTAAATTTATGAACCACATAATTAATGCATTAATTTTGGGATTATTTTTGTTCTTTTTCCTTAAATGATCAAAATTTAGTGCCTTGGATCATGTTTCTATTTTCACTGTTTTCCCAGCTTTTTTTAGTAGCATTATTACTTGTTTTTAGTCTTATTCTCTATTAGAATGGGAAAAAATGAAGTAGCCATTTTGTTTCTCAATATATGTTGTTAAAAATATAGTTGGAGAATTAGTGCACAAGAGTTTAGACCATTACTCTGAATGACGTAATGTACTCCAGGAGAAAAAGGAGGAAATAGGAAATTTAGTGTTTTACTATATCTGTGATTAATCATTTTTTGACAGTTTGAATATCAGCTATTTTTCTTGGGGCTTTGAAACAAATTAAATCTTCTCACTTACTAGTCTGTTCTGGACCGCTTTTCTGAAGAAACTGCTTAGCATGTGTACTCTACTCCAGAGGCCTAAGGATCTCTAGAGAAGACTGTTCCGATTTAATTTTTTGTAATAAATAGCACAAAGAATAAAGTCCCTATAATGCCTACCTGCAGGAGTATCTTTTTGTCATCAAATGTTTACAAAGCAATTACCATGTGCCAGGTCCTGTGCTAAGTCATTAGGGATATAAAGATGAAAATATCACAACCCTTATCCCAGATATACTTTCAGCTTAGTGGAGAAACAGATAATCTTTTAAAAATTGTAGTACAGTATATTTAGTGCAATAATAGAGGTACCAACAGCTAACTCTTACTAGGTAGAAAAGAGGAAGAAGGATATTCCATGCAGAAGGAAAAACATAAGCAAGAGTATAAAGCCATGAAAGTAAGATGTTTGATGACGCTTGAGCAGAGGGTTGTAGAAGTAGTCAGAATGTTATCAGGAAATTGATTGCTTTTGTTTTCAAAATTAGAGATTAAATATTTATGCTAGTTTCGTAAAGGAAACCATTGTTAAAATACCAAAGACGGACAGTCATTGCCGATTGAGTGCTTGTTGACGAGTGTACTACGCTTTCTAGAATTACACATAAATGAAGTATGTGGTTGCTATGTGATATAATTTGAGGACAGTTCAGAATAATCCTTGTTCAAAACTGTCTTCTCCATTTTCCTTTTATGGTTCTTAAATGCTACTATTCAACAGCTATCTCTATCTTTGTATTGTTATCCTTTAATGAAGGCAAATGCTCTGAGACACGAAGCCATTAAGTGTTATCTTTCGTTGTCACAGAGTTCTCTCATCTAAAATTTCATTTTTCTCTTTCAGCATTTTAGAGATTAATATTCTTATAAAATATTGCTACTCCAACATGTAAGTATGAAACTTAGAAACAGTAGCAGGATAACTTACCGTCTTTTTTGTGCTCGGTAGCACTTTGTACATGTCTCTATTCTGTTGTGTTTTAATTATTTATTTACCAACCTACCATCTTCACTGAACTGTGAGCTCCTATGAGCCTGCCTGAGGTTTCTTTATATCCATCCGTAGAGTTTAGCAGTTTCTTATGTATCTCAGCAACTTGGTAAAAGTTTAATAGTGGAGGAAGGGAGAAGAGGGGAGAAGAAAGGAAGACGTGTTCATTAAGAGTTCTTTCTGCTAAGGCAGTTCCCTCCTGCTTGTTCCTGCTTTAGTTCTCCAGTCACTCACTCTATATTATCCTTCCACTTGGTTTGCTACTCTACTGCGAAGGCCCCATTTACTTCCTGCTTCTTAAATGTAGACATTAGAGTAGATTTAAAAACCTGGTCGCTGATCAGAACAGGCACAGACTAGGAACCTGGGCCATTTGGGGTTGGAATAATCTGATGTGATTACCTTAGATCTAGAGAACCAATTACAGTGTTAAAGAAGAAAATGTGCTGTACTTTTTTACATAGTTTTGGTTGAGTTGGTCTTCTATGAATTACTTGGTATATACGCAATTTTAGATTTGAATTCTTTGAGGTCATATATATTTGTTCATGGATTTCTTATACTTAAAGATTACCATATTGCTGAACTCTACTTACAAGCATGTGAAATATATTTAAGTCATGTCACACTCAAGGGAATAAGCCCATCCATGTTCATAACTACTAAAATATACCCACGTACAGTCGCCCAATTCAGTTACATTTCTTCACTATTTTTTACTTAGAGTATTTTCATTTCTAACATATTTGAAAATAATACAAATATGACACATTGCCTCTCTGAGTTATAAAACTGAATTGTATAAACTATATAAAGCTTTAGTTAATCCATGAAGGTAGGGATTTTGTTTTTCTTCATTGCTGTATTCCCAGTGCCTGGAGGATAGTAGATACTCAACAAATATTGATCGAATGAGTGAGAAATCTCCTTTTCCATGACTTGTATTAAGCCATGACCATTATTGTATTGTTTTCTCCACTGTGAATTGACCAGAAAGAACTATAATAAATTGCTTAAGCTTTCTGAAATATATCTTGTCTTGAAACCAGCCTTCCTCAATTAGACCAGTTGAAAGTTAAGACGTAACATTCTATTTGTGCAACATAGCATTATTATTCAGAGGAGAGGATTCTGGAGAAAAGTTTTTGGTGGTGTTTTTTCAAAACAGGAAACAAATACATTTGTTAATGTTTCATGCTCTAAATTTTAGAACTTTAACCCATAAAGAAAAGTTAAGATCAGGAAGTAATTTTTCAGAATGTTTTACTATTTGAATAATCAACAGGATGTGTATGTACCATTGTAGTGAAATCAGTGGTAATTATCACTGGAATGTTTGTTTTCATATTGTCTTCTCTCCTGTTGTCGTGCAGTTTTGGATAGATGTTGGCTACCGAAGACTAGGAAACAATTCAAGGTTATGTAGAAAACTGATTATGACTTGTAGTTTAGAGAAATTGAATTTCTAAATAACTATGTAGCTGTGAACACAGCAACAATCATTGCTCGTTAGGAATAAAAACATTAATGTAATTTCTTAAAATATTTGAGATTGTTAATTATCTAAAACTTAAAGCATGTAATATTTTTAAGAATATAAAATTTAAGTGATACTTCAGTTAGACATGGGTAAATTATTCTGTATAACACTATATAATTTTCTGGATAATGAAAAACTTACCTTTCAAGCATTAGAAAATTGTCCCTAACTTATTTCTAATGTATGAGACATAAATTCTGTTTTAGTAAGTATAGTGTAATATTTCCCCCCTTGATGTCATAAGCTGATTGTTTTTACTAATGTAAGTAGGAAGGAGTCCCTTACAACTGCATGCCTTCTTTCTTCACAATTTATCTGATGCTAAATCGTACTGACTATGAATTTTATTTTCAATGGATGATCAGAATGAATGATCTTTTCTGTAGAGGATTGCAGAGAGTTCAGACAGGAGTGGAGAGGGAAAAGTTCTTCCCTAGAGTCTTCGGGAAAAAAGCCTGGTCTCCTTCTCATGGTGTACAAATTTTTCATAGCCTTGCCCTTGGCAGAGCTACTTGTAGGTCTCTTAGCGCCTTTTCCTCCCTCAGTCCTCTATTTCTTTGCATGTGAGTCTTCCACCAGCTTTGAAAACCTTGTTGCTCTTTTCTCCTTAGCTAACTTCTGCTTATCCTTCAAAATCCAACTTGAGGGTCTGTTCCTTTAGGTGGGCCCAGTGTAATCACAAGTGTGCTTAAAAGATAGAAGAGGGAGGCAAATGAGTCAGTGTCAGAGTAATGTACCCTGACCTCAAATTAAGTGAGAAAGATCCACGGGCCTTTTCCAGCTTTGAGGATGGAAGGGGACCATGAGCTAGGGATGTAGGCAGTTGCTGGAAGCTGGAAAACCCAGGAGCAGGATTTCTGATCTCCAGAACTTTAAGATAATATATTTGTGATGTTTTAAGCCATCAAGTTTGTGGTAATTTGGTACAGCAGCCATTGGAAACTAATGCAGCCACAGACTTTTTTAATATAAATTTTTATTTTTAAATACTTTGACTCACAGGAAGTTTCTAAATTGGTGCAGAGAATCCTCAAGTATACATCACCCACCTTCCCCCAACTACAGTATCTTATATAATCATAGTACATTATAACAACTGGCCAAATTGATATTGGCACAATATTGTTAATTTAGGAAAGGAGAGACATTTCTCTGAGTAGACTCTCTTATATAGTTTTGTCTTCTAGAGGTATGTATAGGTCTTATGTCTTCAGAAAATAGTATATCAATCATGATGGGAAGAAATGAAAAAAAATCTCAAAACTGAAAGCATACAGAAATAAATAAACTCCACTGTCTTTCAAATGAATAATGTAAGCACATGGAAGAGGAAAAACTAAGTAACTTATGAACACAGTATTTGACTATAGAACCCCAGTTTTGGACAGGTTTGAGGAGAGAATTGCAAGCAAATTGTGAATTCCTTTTTAGCTGATGTGGTTTTTGAGTTAGAATGGCTGAAAAAGTTCTGCAACTATTTTATATGTAATATAAGATTTAGCACATGAATAAATATGTTTATGTTTTTAGGATCTAGGGTTCTCACTGCAAAGAAGGGCATACAAATATGTGTTGGAGTTGGTGGGAGACCCTGTGGGAATGAAATGGAATTGAAAGTAATGGAGTAGACTCAGGATTTCTCAACTATATGTGTGTATATACATATGTATGTCTCTGCCTATATGCATGTAGATGTGTTCATGTATGTGTGTGTATAAATGTATGTACATGCATATATTTCTTAGCTCTATCTGTAGGAGTGGCCCAGAATCAAAGATACTCTAGTAGAAATGATCTAACATTTACTCTAATATCCCAAACCTGGTCTTTAATACCATTCCTCACAAAAAGGAACCAAGACTTCTTGGAAAAATGGTTGACTTTAGGGTAGGGACGGGATAGGTAGAATATAAGATTGGATTATTTTGTTAAGCCAGAAAGTAAGAGAGAACTAAAAAAACACCCAAAAAGGCTTCATGTCAGAAGGACACAGGAACCAGCTTAAAGGGGTACTCACTATTTAAATCTGGGACTTGTTTAGCACAGAAGTAATTAAGGGCAGTGTAGTGACTTATAGAATGTTGGAATAAAAAATATGAAACCATGAGTCCATACTGATAATGGATGTATAAATAAGCGGGTTAGTGGGGGATAAATGAGGGCTCTGCATATTACAGAATGTTGATTGCTGACTGGTGAATATGGAGGAAGTGGTGTTTTGGGAAAATCACTTTATAATCATCATAGTAAAGACTGATTCAGGCAGTGATTATCAATAGATACAAAATCTAGGCAGAAATTTGGTGAGGAACAAGATATTTGCATGACCAAAGTGTCTGACCACAGATTGCTTATTAATTGTAAGGAAAAATATGAAGTATACATTGGAGAAATTAGACAGCATTGAACGAAAGTTTAGGTGAAAAGAATTGACATCACCAGAGAGAGTACTTCTGGTTATGGCAGTCTGAAGAGTTCAGCAAATCCTTTCCCCAAAGAACCAATATAAAACTAGACAAAAATTGTTGAATACAACTATTACAGGACTCTGGAAATTGACCAAAAGCAAACAACAAACCCAGAATTTTGGGTATGAACAGTAAGAATTTGCAGCCTTCTTACCTGGGTTTGCTCCCATCTCCCCCACACCTCAGTTCTATCAGTGAGAATGAGAGTTTTACCAGAGCAGGGCTGGCCATAAAGCTGGCGGCTTTGCTGCCAAATGGGTTGGAAGGCTTAAACCTACAGCATCATTGTCAGTAAAAATAGTATTGAACCCAGTAGGAAATGAAAGGGAAAAAAACTAACTGCTTGTCTGAGTTACAGTCCTATTTGGGGCTAGTGACAGACCAGCCAGAAATGTAACAGGGAAATCCTGGACATGAGAGTCATAAAAGGGCTAGATCAGACTCTGGACCAGGAGTCCTGCAACTAAGAGGCTCCTGAATTTCACTCCTCCCACAGATGCACCAAGTGTACAGCTACCCACGGAGCAATTCCTTCTGAGAGAAATCCAGAAGCTAGTTGAGCGGCTCCTACACATTCAGCCCTGAAGGAATACCCACATTGAAATGGATAGGAAAGACTGAGATACACTCTTCCCGTGAACTGCACTCCCAGCACAGTGCCATAAATTGGAGAGGGAACCTCTGACTCCCAGCTTCTCCCTGAAGAGCGAAGGGTTTAGACCACACATCTTACACCCCAACTTTTAAGGCTCCCACCCGAGAGATAGGGTCCCAAAACATGTAGCTCTTAAAGTCAACAGGGCTTGCATTCACGAGTCCCACAGGACTATAGCAAAGAAAGAAACAGATCTTAATGAACATATGAACACTCACTGCGACTATCCCTTTGGGGCCAAGTGCAGAGGGAGCAGACAAAAATGTCCATCTCCTGGTATTTCCCTAAAAGGGGTTTGACTTCATAGTTTACGAGTAGCTGCCTGAGGGTCCAGCTTCTGAATTAGCATATATCTAGGTACTCACTAGAACCCAAAAGAAGAAGAGACTCCTCTCAGCTTTCAGGACTGAATGTGGCAGTTATGTAAAAATACATTTCATGCAAATGGAAACTGAAAGAAAGCACAGGTAACTTTAGTGATATCAAACATAATAGACTTTAAACCAAAAATTGTAGTAAGAGACCAGTAAGGTCATTATATAATGATAAAGTAGTCAACTCATCAAGAGGATGTAATAATTGTAAATATTTATGCACCCTTCATTGGAGCACCTAAATATGTAAAGCAAGTATTAACAGATCTGAAGAGAAAAAGAGACAACAATACAGCAATAGTAGAAGACTTCAATACCCCACATTCAACAATGGGTAGATCATCTAAACAGAAAATCAATAACAAAAATTGGACTAAAACAACACGTTAGACCAGATGGACCTAACAGACATATACAGAACTTTCCATCCTACAGCAGCAGAATACACATTCTTCTCAAGTTTGTGTGGATGATGTTCCAAGATAGATCATATATTAGGCCACAAAACAAGTCTTAATAAATTTAAGAAGATTGAAATCATATCAAGCTTCTTTTCCAACCACAAAAGTATGAAACTAGAAATTAATAACAAGAAGAAAACTTGAAAATTCACAAATATGTGGAGATTAAACAACATGCTCCTGAACAACCAGTGAATCAATGAAGAAATCAAAAAGGAAATAAAAACTATCATGAGACAAATGGAAATAGGAACACAACATACCAAAACTTATGGGATGGAGCAAAAGCAGATCTAAGAGGGAAAAAGAAGAACAAAGTAAGCTCAGAGTTTGTAAAAGGAAGGAAATAGCAAAGATCCGAGCAGAAATAAATGAAATAGAGAGCAAAAAGGTAATAGAAAGCTCAGTGAAGTCAAGCTGGTTTTTTTTTAAAAGATAAAATTGTCAAGCTTTTAACTAATCTAAGATAAAAAGAGAGAAAACTCAAAATCAGGTATGAAAGAGGAGACAGTACAACTGATACCACAGAATTACTAAGGATCATAAGAGGCTACTGTGAACAATTACACACCAGCAAATTAGATAACCTAGAAGAATGGAAAAATTCCTATAAACATGCAAAAGAATGAATCATGAAGAAATAGAAAATCTGAACAGAACAATTACTATACTAGAAAGGAGATTGAATCAGTAATCAAAAGTATCCCCCCAAAAAAAGTCCAGGACCACATGGCTTCATTGATGAATTCTACCCAACATTTAAAAAAGAATGAATACCTATCCACCTCAAACTCATCCACAAAATAGAAGAGGAGGGAACACTTCCAAACACATTTTACAAGTCCTCATTACCCTGATACCAAAGCTAGACACAGACACTACAAGATAAAGAAGCTACAGGCCAATATTCTGATGAACATAGATGCAAAATCCTTAACAAAATATTAGCAAGCCAAACTCAACAATACATTAAAAGGATCATACACTATGATCAAGTGGGATTTATTCCTGGGATGCAAAGATGGTTTAACATAAGCAAATCAATAAATTTTCTCTTAAAAATGGTTAATTTCAGCGGTCAGCTCCGTGGTCTGATGGTTAAGTTTGGTGTGCTCTGCTTTGGTGGCCTGGGTTCACAGGTTTGGATCCTGGGTGCAGACCTACACCAGATTTGTCAGCCATGCTGTGGTAGCAACCCACATATAAAATAAAGGAAGATTGGCACAGATGTTAGCTCAGGGCTAATCTTCCTCAGCAAAAAAAAAAAAAAAAAAAAAAGTTAATTTTATGGTATGGGAATTTTACTTCACTAAAAAAAATTTCTTTAAAGGTTGTGCAAATGCTCCATTTTGAATGAGACTAAAGACACATAAGAACTAAATGGAATATCTGATCCTAAAACGAATCCTGACTATGGGGAAAAAGTTCTGAAGAATATTATTGAGTCAATGGACAAAACTGGAATACAGATATGAAATTAGATTTTAAATATTGTAACAATGTTAAATTTGCTGAAGGTGATAACCATACTGTGGTTATGTAGGATATTATCTTTATTCTTAGGAAAAACACATTGAAGTATTTAGGAGTAACTGTAACGATGTATATGCTCAGATGGCTCATAAAAAGTGTGTATATGTAGAGAGAGTCAGAGAGTATGCACTAGCACATAAGTACAAATGTTAAAGCAAATGGAGCAAAATTTTA
This sequence comes from Equus quagga, assembly GCF_021613505.1. Classification (NCBI taxonomy): domain Eukaryota; kingdom Metazoa; phylum Chordata; class Mammalia; order Perissodactyla; family Equidae; genus Equus; species Equus quagga. Next base: position 19,165,666 of record NC_060280.1, read on the forward strand.
ACAATAGGTGAGTCATGGTAAAGGCTAGATGGATGCTCTGTGCACTGTTCTTATTCTTGCAACTTTTCTGTAAGTTTGAAATTATTTCCAAAGAAATGTTTAAAAGATCCGTGTATCCTTGATCCAGTTTAATAAGTACAGTGTCATAAATAAAGTTGAAACTTCCTCCATATGCCATCTCTCCCCAGAGATAAACACTATCTGCATTTGGTGTTTGTTAGTCCTAGACATGTCTTTATACTTTAACTAAACAATATACAGTAGTGTTTTGTATGATTTTGAACAATACATAGATGCTGTCATTCTATATAATCACTATACACCTTATTTTCCTCATTTAACATTATATTTGGGAGAGTTATTCATGTTGATATATGTAGCATTAGCTCTCTTATTTTCACTGCTCTACAGGTATCCCAAAAGTCTTAGTGAAGTTTTCATCAATAGCAAATTCACAAGTATAAATACTAAAAACTTACCCAAAATATCCATATCATTTGAAACTTGTTTAAATTTTTTAATAATTATTTAGTTTTATAAATTTTGAATAATAAATTTTGTTTTAATTTTTGGTTTCAGTCAACATTTGCCATCTTCAGAGAAAGTATAATAATTTCATACTATGATTTTACCACAATTTATTCATTCATTCTCACATTCAGGATGTATTCACTTTATTCCTTATTTCAATATCGCTACAATCAGCATACCTTTTTATACTTATCTTCTTGGGTACACGTGAGAGAGTTTCTATGATAAATAACTAATAATGGAATTACTAGAATTACCCTAATAACTAGGTTGTAGGGTATGTATATCTTAACTTTATTTATATTCCTCACAGCAGTATGTATGATAGTTTCTTTTCCTCTGCATCCCCATAAAAACTTAGAATTGTCAGGCTTCAATTTTGGCTGTTGTGATAGGTTTAAAATCATGTCTCATGAATTTAATAGATTGATTTTTTTCTGATTATTAGAGGTATTGTAGCATCTTTTCATATGCTTATCAGCCATTTTGGTTTCCTCTTCTGTAAATTGTAAGTTCATGTTATTCTCTTATGTTACATTTTTCATATTGATTTTAGTGGGAATTTTTAAAAGCATATTTTGGACATATCCTTTTACATTTATATGCTTTCTAGGTAACTTCTCTCAGTCTGAGACTTGGCTTTACTTAATTTTTGATGGAGAAATTTTTAATTTAAAATAATTGAATTTATCAATCTTTTCCTTTATGATTTGTGTATTTTACGCTTTCCCTATCTGAATTTATAAAGATGTTCTGTGACATCTTTCAATGAAAATTTTAATGTCTTTTATTAGTACATCTTGTCAGTCTTCAGAGAGCTTGTCAGTTCAGTGAAACATTCTTGAGCACCTACTATGTAGCGGGTGCTGTGCTGGATGGGAGGGATACCACAGTGTATAAGGCCCAGAGTTATCTTTGAGGAACTCACATTATAGAAGGGGACATGAGGCAGAAAAACATGAGCACAAGAAGCAGACTTGTTAAACTGAAAGAAGTGGTCTGAGAGCTAGATTAGTTCAGTATTGATCACACAGGTGTGGAAGGTGGCAACTGGATTAGAAAGATGGGAGTAAGACTATGAAGTCATTTTGGCACAGAGCTCAGACTTAATCTTGTAGGTTAGGTGTTTCCAAACATTTTTAGCATCAGAACCTAACTTCAGAGGAAATTAATGGTAGCAAATATAATAATTACAATAATAATCATAATATCACTAACACATCTGGATTATTTACCATGGTACTGTGCTGAGAACTCCATGAATTATCTCATTTCTTTTTTATAGCAACCCTATAAGATAGATTTTAATATTATCCTCATTTTACCAGCTGAAGCTCAGAGAGATTAATATATAAAACAAGTTGAAGAAAAGCTTTTCTTACTAAGTTACTTCTGTGGAACAGAATGCATATGAAAATCAGTTCCAAAAAGAATGAGAAGATACTGAAGGGTTTGAGGCATGAAAGTGACATAATCAGATTTATATTTTATATCCATCATGCTAGAAACTGCCTGCAGGATAGATTTGAAGTGAATAAAGACTAGATATGGGAAACAAGTTATGAAACTCTTACATTAGTCCAAATGAGAGAAGGTTGAAAACCTGAACCAAAAGTTCGGGTGTATTACATGGGATAAGTTGAAAATGATAAAAGAGGATAGCAATTAGTAACGGGCGGAGAAGGAATTTGCATGTGTCATGAGAAGGGACAAGCTATGGTAAAGGGAGATACAGGAAGTATTTTATCTTGAGAAAACTAATGGGGACTCTTGATTTAGTGGGTCCGTGTAATTAGTGAGCTTTTTGTTTTTGCTTTTGTTTTTAATTGCAGTAACATTGGATTATAACTTTATATAGCTTTTGGATGTAATCATAATATATTTCAGATTCTGTGTAGATTACATCATGTTCACCACACAAAAACTAATTATAGTCCATCCCCTCACATGTGAACCTAATCACCCTTTTGCCCTCCCCCGCCCTTCCCCCATGGCAACCACCAATCCATTTTCCGTTGCTATGTGTTTGTTTGTCATTGTTTTTATCTTCTACTTGTGAGTGAGATCATACCGTATTTGACTTTCTCCCTCTGACTTATTTCACTCAGCATAATACCCTCAAGGTTCATCCATGTTGTCACAAATGGCCGGATTTTATCATTTCTTATGGCTGAGTAGTAGTCCATTGTGTATAAATACCACATCTTCTTTATCCATTCGTCCCCTGATGGGCACCTAGGTTGCTTCCAAGTCTTGGCTATTGTGTATAATGCTTCAGTGAACATAGGGGTGCAGGTATCTTTATGCCTTTGCATTATCAAGTTCTTTAGATAAACACCCAGCAGTGGGATAGCTGGATCATATGGTAGATCTATTCTTAATTTTCTGAGGATACTCCATACTGCTCTCCATAGTGGCTGCACAAGTTTGCACTCCCACCAGCAGTGTACAAGGGTTCCCATCTCTCCACATCCTCTCCAACACTTGTTGTTTCCTGTCTTGTTAGTTATAGCCATTCTGAGGGAGTGAGGTGATACCTCATTGTAGTTTTGATTTGCATTTCCCTGATAGCTAATGATGTTGAGCATCTTTTCATATGCCTGTTGGCCATCCGTATATCTTCTTTGGAGAAATGTCTGTTCAGATCTTTTGCCCATTTTTTAATTGGGTTGTTGGTTTTTTCTTGTTGAGCTGTATGAGTTCTTTGTATATTTTGGATATTAACCCCTTATCTGATATATGGTTTGCAAATATCTTCTCCTAATTGTTAGGTTGTCTTTTCATTTTGTTGATGGTTTCCTTTGCTGTGCAGAAGCTTTTTAGTTGATGTAGTCCCATTTGTTCATTTTTTCTTTTGTTTCCCTTGCCCGGTCAGACATGAGACTTGAAAATACGCTGCTAAGACTGATGTCAAAGATCGTACTGCCTATGTTTTCTTCTAGAAGTTTCATGGTTTCCGGTCTTACATCCAAGTCTTTAATCCATTTTGAGTTGATTTTTGTTCATGGTGTAAGGGAATGGTTTACTTTCATTCTTTTGCATGTGGCTGTCCAGTTTTCCCAACACCATTTATTGAAGAGACTCTCCTTTCTCCATCATATGCTCTTGGCTCCCTTGTCAAATGTTAGCTGTCCGTAAATGTGTGGGTTTATTTCTGGGCTCTCAATTCTGTTCCATTGATCTGTGTCTGTTTTTGTACCAGTACCATGCTGTTTTGGTTGCTACAGCTTTGTAGTATATTTTGAAATCAGGGAGTGTGATACCTCCAGCTTTGTTCTTTTTTCTCAGGAATCCTTTGGCTATTCGGGGTCTTTTGTTGTCTCATATAAATTTTGGGATTCTTTGTTCTATTTCTGTGAAAAATGTTGTTGGAACTTTGATAGGGATTGCATTGAATCTGTACATTGCTTTAGGAAGTATGAGCATTTTAACAATGTTAATTCTTCCAATCCAAGAGCATGGAATATCTTTCCATTTCTTTGTGTCTTCCTCGATTTCTTTCAACAATGTTTTATAGTTTTCGGTGTACAGATCTTTCACCTCTTTGGTTAAGTTTATTCCTAGGTATTTTATTCTTTTTGTTGCAATTGTAAATGGGATTGTATTCTTAATTTCTCTTTCTGCTACTTCATTGTTAGTGTATAGATACGCAACTGATTTTTGTACGTTGATTTTGTATCCTGTGACTTGACCGTATTCCTTTATTGTTTCTAAAAGTTCTTTAGTGGATTCTTTAGAGTTTTCTAGATATAAAATCATGTCATCTGCAAAGAATGACAGTTTCACTTCTTCTTTTCCACTGTGGATCCCTTTTATTTCTTTTTCTTGCTTGATTACTCTGGCTAGGACTTCCAAAACTATGTTAAATAAGAGTGGTGACAGTGGGCATCCTTGTCCAGTTCCTGTTCTTAGAGGGATAGCTTTCAGTTTTTCTTCATTGAGAATGATATTTGCTGTGGGTTTGTCATATATGGCCTTTATTATGTTGAGGTATTTTCCTTCTATACCCATTTTATTTAGAGTTTTTATCATAAATCGATGCTGTATCTTGTCAAATGCTTTTTCTGCATCTATTGAGATGATCATGTGATTTTTATGCTTCATTTTGTTAATGTGGTGTATCACGTTGATAGATTTGCAGATGTTGAACCATCCCTGGAATGAAACCCACTTGATCATGATGTATGATCTTTTTAATGTTGCTGTATTCCATTTGCTGGTATTTTGTTGAGGATTTTTGCATCGATGTTCATCAGTGATATTGGCCTGTAATTTTCTTTTTTTGTGTTGTCCTTGTCTGGTTTCGGTATCAGGATAATGTTGGCTTAGTAGAATAAGTTAGGAAGCTCCCCTCCTCTTCAATTTTTTGGAAGAGTTTGAGAAGGATAGGTATCAAGTCTTCTTTGAATGTTTGGTAGAATTCACCAGGGAAGCCATCTGGTCCTGGACTCTTATTTTTTGGGAGGTTTTTGATTGCTGTTTTGATCTCCTTACTGGTGATCGGTCTATTAAAATTTTCTACTTCTTCTTGGTCCAGTTTTGGAAGGTTGTGTGTTTCTAAGAATTTATCCATTTCTTCTAGATTAGCCATTTTGTTGGCGTATAGCTTTTCATAGTATTCTCTTATTATCTTTTGTATTTCTGAGGTATCCGTTGTAATCTCTCCTCTTTCATTTCTGATTTTGTTTATTTGAGCCTTCTCTCTTTTTTGTTGGTGAGTCTAGCTAAGGGTTTGTCAATTTTGTTTATCTTCTCAAAGAACCAGCTCTTGGTTTCATTAATTTTTTCTATTTTTTGTTAGTCTTTATTTCGTTTATTTCTGCTCTAATTTTTATTATTTTCTTCCTTTGGCTGATTTGGGGCTTTGTTTGTTGTTCTTTTTCCAGTGCCTTTAGATGCGCTTTTAGATTGTCTATTTGGGATTTTTCTTCTTTGTTGAGGTAGGCCTGAATTGCTATAAAGTTCCCTCTTAGAACCGCTCATGTAATTAATGTGGAACAATGAATAAAGCATAACGAAAGATGATTCAGGTCCAGCCCCAGTGGCCTAGTGGTTAAGTTCAGTGTGCTCTTTTCGGCGGCCTGCGTTCGGTTCCCTGGGTGCAAACCTACACCATTCGTCTATCAGTGGCCATGCTTTGATGGTGTCACAAACAAAATACAGGAAGATTGGCAACAGATGTCAGCTCAAGGTGAATCTTCCTCAGCAAAAAAAAAAAAAAAAAAGATGATTCAGTGATAAAAATGAGAAAATAAGCAATGATGTACTTATTTAACTTTAATTTGATAAGTTTGCATGCTGTATTTTCTATAGTTGCCAGTAAAAAAATCGAATAAAAGTTAAATAAGTACTTTAATTTGATAAGTATGCATGCTGTATTTTCTATAGTTGCCAGTAAAAAAATCGAAATAGAGCATGTAAATTCCACACTAGCAGAGGGGATAAAAGAAGAGGCAGGATAATAGAAATCGTAAAGAAAAAAAAAGAGGCAGAACAAATAAAAAGTACAAAATAAGATACTGTATATATGTATATACAGAAATAATTACAATAAGTGTAAGTTGATTAAATGATCTAGTTAAAAGACAAAGATTTTCAGATTGGATTTTTTTTAAATGTCAACTGTATGCTATTTACAAGAAGTAGAGAAAGGTTGAAGTAAAAAGATGGAAAAGAGATATACCTGGAAAATTTCAGCGACAAAGCTGATGTGGTTATATTAACATCAGACAAATGGACTTTAAAGAGGAAAAACGTTATTAGAGCAATGCCAGCGTCTAAAATAGGAATTTAAGTACAGACCTTGGAGATGATGTTGAAAAGGAGGTGATAGTGTATTTCCAAACAACTAATGTGTTCAGTTAGTGTTATGCTCATTTGAAGAGTAAAGACACGCAAAACTGAAAGTTTAGGAAAACAAATACTCATAGGTTATGTGGAATTTATAGTTTAACTAAATATTTTTCTTCAGAGATTTCAAAAGTATTGGCTTTTTCATTCATATCATTCCATTCATATTATTCTAAGTCTATGTTTGTTGGCAACATGTATAAAATTAAATGCATTTGGTAAGCATTGCTCTTGTGTTTTCAGGAATTCAAAATGTTCTCAGCCTCTTTTGTGCAGTCCTCACAGAAAATAAGGTTCTCTTCCATTCTGCAAGTTTCCAGAGACTCAGTGATGCTTGTAGAGCCCTGGAATCTTTAATGTTTCCTCTTAAATATAGGTGAGGTTTCTTACTTGGTACTTTTATTTATTCCCAAATTATACATTACTTATTGACAGTCAGCTGAAATGTCATTTGCACCATAGTCTTGAACCACAAGGGCGCATTTTACAAAGTCATGCATTACAAGAGCCATGATTCTGATCAAAATCTAGCCTAGAAGTTGGAACTTTTCCAAGTTGTCCATTTCTGAGTGTTGATTAATTTAGTGAAAAAATAATTAATTTGAGTAGTCTTGTCAGCAGCATTTAATTCTCTTTGAATACAGTTGGTAATAAAAAGTTTTAGTGCTGATTATGTGATATTAAGGAATTATTAATTTTTAGAGGTTATAGTGGTCTCACGAGTCTCTTAAAAAAAGAGCCCTTATCTTTTTTAGATACCTTCTAAAGTATTTATGTATGAGTGATATGATATCTGGGATTTGCTTCAAATAATACTGTAGGGAAGAGAACAAAAGTGGGCAGAAATAAATAGGTGATTATGCATTGGTAATTGTGAAAGCCATATTGGTTACTCGGGGCTTCATTTTCTTTTTCTTCTCTCTGTTTTTTGGGGAGGAGTATGTTAAAAATTTTCCATAATAAAAAGTAAAAAACCAATCTAAACAGTGATGCCTGATAGTGCTGTAAGTAGAATATTTTGTTCTAATATGCTGTTTTATCAATTTGATAATCATAACATCTAGGAAACTTAAGTTCATACAAACTAGAAAAAAATTTAGACTGTCTCCAGATTTTATTTAAAGAAAGTTTTTTTTTAACCTATGTTCTTGTCTTAACCCCTAGAGAACAGAGTGTTCTAGGCCTTAATTTTTGTATTTTGCCATTCTTATTGAATGCAAAAATCAAGTATAGAGAAATGGAATTTGAATGGTGGTTTTATGGAGACAAATCATCCCCAATATTGAGGGGGAGGGCCCATCAATGAGTCAGTGTTACCATCTGTCAAATTTCTATGTAAGGAAATATGCTTTCGGTTGAGCAAGATTAAAAAACCTAGAGAGACTCCATGCCTCGGAGGGATAAGGGATAAGGAAATTGCCCTGGGTTCCATTTACTCTATATCCTGTTATATCTGGTTATATCTTTCATGTGAGAATTTTCGTTTAATCTTTTCTTTGAAAAATTTAATATTAACAACCATAAGAATATTGCTGATAATTTCTGTACTTAGGTAATCTAAAATTCATACAGCATAACAATGAAATAAAAATGTTTATATTGTGGAAAACCAAATATATCTCACATATATTTTTATATTTCCAGTTATCCTTATATTCCCATTCTCCCGGCTCAGCTACTGGAAGTTCTGAGTTCCCCAACACCTTTCATTATTGGAGTACATTCTATCTTTAAAACCGATGTCCATGAACTTGTAAGTATTCATCTTCAGATTGCCAGTCATTGAGGCCAGCAGTTTATCATATTTCTTTGAGTCCTGTAATATTTCAGTTAATTACTATTTTCAGATCTGTTGCATTCCTAATAGAAAAGATTGGTTAGAAGAAAAGCATCATAGAAAAATCTAAATATATTAATTTTTTATTATAGCAAGTAAGAGAGATTTACAAAATGAATTCATTAATATTTTTAAATGCCGCCTTTTGGCATATTAAGTTTATCTTTCTGTATTCTTCATCCTGTAAATGAGAAAGGAAGATAAAATAATTCATTAATTAGTATTCTATTTTTACTTTTATGAGTGCTTTAATTTATTAATATTTTGAAATGAGGCCTGTCTTAATGCTGAATGACTGAGAACTGAAAAACATTTGCAAAGTCTGAAGAGTTTTAGTGGAATACAAATTCAGTATGAGCCCCACCAAATTATTGTAGTCTTATTGCCATATGAAGAGAAATACCAAGGAAGGAAAGTAATACTCTACATTCAAGGCCGTTCTGGAATAATGTATTCAGTTCTCTGCACTGCACTTTACGAGGGACTGTAACCAAATAATGTGCTTCACAGAAGGACATCGAGGGCTGTCAGGAGTTTAGAAACTATATCCCTAAGGAAATTTTCTTAGGTAATAACCTAATACTATTTAATAGCTAAAGATAAATATGTAAGTGGTCATCGTAGGAGAGGGTAAGAATCGTTTTTTTGTAGCCCTGAAAGGCTGAAACAGAATCAATGGATATAGAAACAAATCTCTGCTCAAAATAAGAGTTTTCAACTGTTAGTGCTGCCCAGTGATGATGGATGGGTTTCCTGTGGGAAGAGTTCACTCTCAAGCACTGTAAGCAGAGTGCAAGAAGCAGATTGCATGACGCTTCTCAGGGAGTTTAAGAAAATTTACTGGAAGGCTGGGCTATTGACAGCTGTGATTCACAGCTCCTTAAAATTTTGTAATTCTACTTTTCTTTACTTTTAAATGCAAGAAAAGAGGTCAGCTGTGTTGGTATTTGTATGTGTTTACAACTGTAATCAAATCATATAAGTATCATTTGAACTGACAAAAGACTATTCAACGTTGTAATTATGAATGGAACCCTCATTTATATATTAATCGTTCTTCCTAACCTTAAATTTTGATATCTAGTTCCTATTTAACTTTGATATCACCATATAAAAATGTGTAAATCAATAAACATATTTGGTAAAACCTAGTTAGTACTATCTAGAAGAATACCCATCTAGTTTGTAGGTAATTTTTCCCCACTAAATATAAACAGCCTCTGGAGGTAGCATAAACCAAGTGTTGCTGACAGTAAATTTGTTAATTTTGTAATGAATAAATTAAAATTAATTTTAATCCTATCATCAACATAAACTTCAGCAATCTAGGCTAATTTCTCTCTTACATTTTTATGTATGTTATTTTAAAATAGACTGTTGTAAATGCTAAAAATAAGTTTCTTTCTTAAGTGCGTAAGTAGTACCATTTTGATGTATACTAATTGCTTTGCTTGTTAACTCTTGTAATGATTACTGTGTTATTTAGGATATGGCTAAATTACTATAATAAAGCTCCCAAAATGCAAAGGCTCAAACAAAATGAAATTTTATTTAACACTCATCCATAGTCCATAGAAGGGTCCCACTATGCCATGCCTGTCTGCTCCATGAACTCATTCAAGGTCCAAGCCTCTTTCCTTCTTGTTTCTCCACCGGCATCCTCTCAGGCATTGTCATCATCTGAATGTCCAAGGTTGGGTTGCTGCCAGTTCATGGTTTCAGCCATGGGAAGAGGAAAGAGAGTGTAGGAGAGCCTTGCATCCCCTCTATTTTGAATGCTTGGAAATGTACACATCACTTTTAATGTTCCACGGCAGAAACTAGTCACATGCCACACCTAATTTCAAAGGAAGTGGGAAGATGTTTGGTAGTTGAGAAGCCATGAACCGAGCGTTCTATAACCAGGGACAACCAAGAGTCTCTTCTGTGCCTGATTCTTCTCATATTGAGTTAGTGAAGGCCAAATTAATTTCTTAACAACAAATACACTTTATTAATTAATTGTAATTCTACTTTTGCTTTACTTTGAAATGCCAGAAAAGAGGTAAGTTCTGTTGGTACTTATATGTATTTACAATTGTAATCAAATCATATAGGTGTCATTTAAACTGACAAAAGACGGTTCAACATTGTAATTATAAACAGAGCCCTCACTGATACATTAATCATTCTTCCTAACCTTAATTTTTGTATCCCCTTCAGTTAGATGTAATCATAGCCGATTTGGATGGAGGCACTATTAAAATTCCTGAATGTATCCACCTCTCTTCCCTCCCGGAACCACTGCTACAACAGACTCAAGCAGCTCTTTCTTTGGTATGACATTTTTTTTCATAGTAATTTTCTCTTGATTTAAAAGTAAACTAAGATAATTGGAATTAAATGTCATTGGCATTGTAATTACTTAGAAAAGAGAGTTATATATTCTTAAAACATGAATATATTCTCATACAGTATTTAGAATAAGATTCTTTATTAGGTATCTAAAGAATATACTTTGAATCCTGAATATTTGTTCTACATTCATTCTTTCGCTCAGCATATTTATTTAGTAGTTACTACACACTGAATACTGTGCTAGGTATTGGAAACACACCTGTGAAAACAAGACCAGACTCTGCCTCAAAATGCCTGATTTCCCTCAGAAGCTAGCACCTGTTCCTTCTCCTTCACCCTCCTTATTGGCATCTCATTCCTCTTTGGTACATGTGCTACTTGCAAAACTGTGTGATATTCTCTTACCAATGTTTTCAAGTTACTACAGAAAGATGTAACTTATTGATAGATTAAATGTCCAGCATTCAATGCAATGAAGTTATATGAAATCTTCTGGCCTGGGTGTTTCTCATTGAAACGAATTTAATTTTTTTGTAGTTATTTTACCTTAGTTGATTTTTAAAAGTACAGGATTTATTTTACTGATAACATTTTAAGTGTCCATTTATCCATCATCAGAAAATTGAAATTTAGAAATTCTGCATTCCTTTTTAAGCCATCACTAGAACTAAGGACTTCGTATTCTTCTTGAATAATGTTCCAATCTGAACTGTTTAAAACCTTTTTTCCCCTTAAATAGGAACTCAGAAATCTAGGATTACCAGGAGGGATTTTATTCCCAGAAAATTTTCAAGTTTGTATTAGTCCTTACATTGTTGTAGTGGTATCTATGGGGTGGAAACATTTAGAGAAGACTGACTTTTCCTAATGTAATTTGTAATCTGGAGTATAAGATGGAACAAAGTGGAAAGAAACTAGTGTAGGATTCAGGAGACCTAAATTCCAGTCTACCTCCTGCCACTTGATGTTATTGTGCTAATCGCATTCCATCTCTAGACCTCTGTTTCCTGGTCCTTGTCTGTAGGATGAATGTTTTATACAAGGGATGACTTAAGTGACTGTTTCCCAAAGTGGAGTATGGAGATGATTTTGGGTGGCATGTGGCAACTTTTTTTATTTTAATAATTATATATTTATTATAATGTTTATTTAAAATAGCATATAAAACCTATGATTTCACAGACAATATCATCTAAGAAAATATTAGATTTAAAGAAGTGAGTTGATTTGGGCTGTGATGTAGTGGTTAAGTTCACATGCTCTGCTTTGGTGGCCTAGGATTTGTGGGTTTGAATCCTGGGCATGGACCTATATGCTGCTCATCAAGCCATGCTGTGGCAGTGCCCCACATACAAAAACAATAGAGGAGGATTGATACAGATGTTAGCTCAGTGACAATCTTCCTCAAGCAAAAAGAGAAGGATTAGCAACAGATGTTAACTCAGGGCCAATCTTCCTCATTAAAAAAAAAAAAAAGGTTGATTTAAATAAAAGTATTAACTAAATAATTACATCAATGGTATATGGATATAACAAAAGCTGAGAAGGTAGTATTTGAGTGATCAAAAAAACTTTGACATTTCCAGAGATCTTAAATAAGTTCTTAACTCTTATATATGATTACTTAATAATGATATTTATAATTATTCAAGGATTAAGTGCCAAAATTAACAAAGATTAAGATTTTAGTTCTTAAGTCAATGGCTCAGGTAGAGGTTCTGCTGCACACTGGTGTACCTTAACCTGTGACACCTCTGCCACCAAATTTGATCAATGAGTTAAATTCATTTTCGGTAAAACTGAGTATGCCTATTTTTGTAGCTGTCAGCACAGTGGTGGATTATATGCTGCAGTGTAGTACTACAAATAAGACATAAGAGCACAGTATATTGCAAAACTAGGACCAAAAAGAAATCACATTTGATGGACCATATGGGAGCTTTGATGCACAAGTATATGAGCTTCATTTGGTTAGTAAATAATTGTAACAAATGGCAGCACAGTACTTGAACTGTGTAATAATGGTGGATGTTTAAAAGGCATGAAGACATTATACTGTAGTGGTGATTGGGTTATAAGTACTGTCAATAGTTTAGTGTTATTTTTAAGTGTTACTTTCAGTCTTTTGTTCTATTATAAACGTACTACCAAAACCTGAGTATCTGAAAATGATTCTGCAAAGACAAAAATTTGCTACAGACTGATGCAGTTTAATCTTTTTCTCTGTGTAAATCCTGCATGGACTTTCTTTCCCACCTGTTCCCCAATCTGCTTTCTTTCAAAGCCTGACTCAATTGTTACCTTCTTTCTTTTAGCTTCCCCTAGGTTGAATTATTATACTTTATATTTATATATTATTCATTATATATTTATAGTCCTTGTCACATTGTATGGTACTTTTACACCTCTAGACTGTGAGGTTTATAAACTTATTCCCTTTCTCGTTAGTATTCCAGTGAATTAATTAAGTAATTACTTTTTAATTATACTAAGAAATAGAAAAACAAATGCTTGCTTAAAATTTTTAATTATATAGACAACTAGCTCTACCCTGGACCATTCCCTTCCCAGAGGTAGCTATTTTATAGTTTAGTGTATATTCTTTCAGAACTTTACATTTTCATTTATATGTATATCAGTGCATATACATATATAGATTGAAGGTTTATTGTTTTATTTTCAAATAAATGAGACCATACTACGTGTGTTTTTCTAGAACATATTTTTTCATTGGAGATCTTCCCAAAGTAGTATATACAGAACTGCCTCAGCTGACTGCATTGTATTTCATGGAGGGAATATGTCATAATTCATGTACTGATCCTTTTTCGTCTTAATATCCCAAGTAGATTAAATAGTGTGTTTTATTGACATTAAGATCTTTTACATAACAAAACTTCTTTGCTTTAGATTCTACACCCAGATTTGGAAGTAGCAGATCATGCTTTTCCCCCTCCACGAACAGCTTTATCCCACTCAAAAATGCTGGTAAGAAGTTTAAATTTGACGCTTTTAAAGAGAGCTGTACTTTTGCTTGTATGGTTATTAAAGAAGCTGAGTATAGTGAGAGTTAAATGGACAGTCTAGTAAAAAGTGTACCAAATTAGCAGTTAGGAGAATTGCCACTGACTGACCTTGTGACCTGCTCAAGGAGGGGAGCAGGGCTAAGACTGTTGCCCTGAGGAGGCATGAGTCAGTATGGGACAAAAAATCAGAACCTAGGTTATGACCTGGAAAACTGTGCCAAGCATCAAATCAAAAGGGTCAGGAAAGGATAAAAAAGGGAAGCTTACAAAAAATGAAAACAGATTGTTGATAACAAGAGAGAATCAAGTTTGAGGACTGAGTGGATGAAAACAGTCCCAATTAGAAGCTAAAAAAGGGGGAGTATATAACAGAGGCCCCCTTTTTATTTTGCTCAATGCATTTCTTAGAGATGAGATTTGTGGCCAAAAAAGAGCCTCACAGAGCTGGACGCCTTTGACAAGTTACTTAAGCATTCTTGTCTGTTTCCTCGTCAATTAAATAAGGAGTTGACTAAATAAATCTAAGTTTCCTTACAATTCTAAAACTTTGATTTTATTGGAACCTGAATTATCAAACCAGATTTTTAAGTCATACCTTATTAATATAAGATAGATTTTTATAAGTTTGATAAATTTTGGAAGAACTTCATAAGCTTATAAAATACAATTTTTTGGGGTTTTTTTTCTTTTATGTTTGTGACTGTTGTTCTTTTGGTGGATATAAAAATCAAATGACTTGGGAAATATGCCCTTCTTTAACATGGTGAAAGAGGAGATTTTGTGACTTATATTTTTCCTGAGAGGAAAATTGGATGTACTAGAGGTAAGTTTTATTTGGTTCAATATGAAAAAAACTATTTAACAGCCTATGCTGTCCAACAATGGGGTAGACAAGATGTCCCTCCCCACCCAGGGCTGCCACCTGTGAGGGTTATGTGCAGGAAGTAAAGGCAGATTTATTAAATAATCTCTCAGGTTGTTTCCAACTGTTTGACTTCATGATATTTCATTTATTTTTTAAGAAATTCATTTGCCACGTTTCTTCTTATATTTTCAGGATAAAGAAGTGCGTGCAGTTTTTCTTAGATTATTTGCACAACTTTTCCAAGGGTATAGATCATGCCTGCAACTTATAAGAATTCATGCAGAACCAGTAATACATTTTCACAAGGTAAGATGCAGCACCATATTGTATCTGTCCAAAATGCAGACTCTAATCTAGGAAAGCAACTTGGTTGTCTGTTTTCTAGCCATATATTTTGACCTTAATTTATCAAATGTGGTTATTTAAAATCTCAGCTTTGTGTGGTTAGATGATAGTTTTTAATAATACTATGGAACTGACATGTTTTTCTTTAGAGTATACTAACTTTAAATTGGTTTTTCTTTTAAAATTAAGTATTAATTTCTCCTCTTCCTGATTTATAGACAGATTCATTTTTATTCTTTCCAATACGTGTAGTATTTATCAAAAACCATTTTTTGGAGCTGGCCCGGTGGTTTAGTGGTTAAATTTGCGTACTCCACTCTGGCGGCCTGGGCTTCGCAGGTTCGGATCTTGGGCATGGACTACACACTACTCATCAAGCTGTGCTGTGGCAGTGTCCACATACAAGATGGAGGAAGACTGGCACAGATGTTAGCTCAGGGACAGTCTTCCTCACAGGCACACACACTAAAACCTTTTTTGAGAGAAACCGATTTTATAAAAGACATTTATGCATGAATACATTTATTCAGGCATTGATCTTTCTGTTGTATTTTTGTTTTGAGCATTCATCCATTACTAAGTGATAATTTATTCATTTCACATTTTCTTTCTTTACAGACAGCTTTCTTGGGGCAGCGTGGTTTGGTTGAGAATGATTTCCTCATTAAAGTTCTCAATGGAATGGCATTTGCAGGTTTTGTTTCAGAAAGAGGTCCTCCCTATAGATCCTGTGATCTCTTTGATGAGGTATAGTTCTTATCAAATGTAATGTATTATTTACATAAAAATTAGACTACTGGTTGAAAGTAGAGAAGTAGTATTTTAAACATTTAATCCAAATCATAAGTCTGTTATAAATTAAATATCAAATAATCCAAGTATTAAACTATTATGCTTATCAGATGTTTGTATTTAAAATGTGGATTAGAAAAATTAGAAAAAATATAAGTATAGGATGTCTCAGAAGTACATAAAAATCATGAACAACTGAATTTTAAATAGTTGATTAAAACCTTATTGAAAAATTTACAGTGATTGTATAAATAGAACTTTTTTTTTATTGAGTTCATAATAGTTTACATCAATGTGAGATTTCAGCTGTACATTATTTCTTGACTGTCACCACATAAGTGGTCCCCTTCACCCCCTGTGCCCACCTGCCACCCCCCTTCCCCTGGTAACCACTGAACTGTTTTATTTGTCCGTGTACCTGTTTATATTCCACATATGGGTGAAATCATCTGGTGTTTGTCTTTCTCAGACTGGCTTATTTCACTTAGCATAATTCCCTCTAGGTCCTTCCATGTTATTGCAAATGGGGTGAATTTGTCCTTTTTTCTGGCTGAGTAGTATTTCATTGTGTGTGTATATATATATATATATATATGTATATATATGCCACATCTTTATCCAGTCACCAGTCTATGGGCACTTGGATTGCTTGCATGTCTTGGCTATTGTAAATACTGCTGCAATGAACGTAGGGGTGCATATGTCACTTTGGATTGTTTACTTCAATTTGTTTGGGTAGATAGTGAGATAGCTGGGTCATATGGTATTTCTTTTTTTAGTTTTTTGAGGAATCTCCATACTGTTTTCCATAGTGGCCGCACCAGTTTGCATTCCCACCAGCAGTGTATGAGGGTTCCCTTCTCTCCACACCCTCTCCAACATTTGTTATTTTTAGTCTTAGTGATTATAGCCATTTTAACAGGCATAAGGTGGTATCTTAGTGTAGCTTTGATTTGCATTTCCCTGATGATTAGTGATGTTGAACATTTTTTCATGTGTTTATTGGCCATCAGTATATCTTCTTTGGAAAAATATCTGTTCTTCTCCTCTGCCCATTTTTTGATCGGGTTTTTTGTTTTTTTATTATTCAGTTGTGTGAGTTCCTTACATGTTATGGAGATTAACCCCTTGTCAGATATATAATTTGCAAATATTTTCTCCCAATTGGTGGGTTGTCTGTTTGTTTTGATTCTAGTTTCTTTTGCCTTGCAGAAGCTCTTTAGTCTGATGAATTCCCAGTTGTTTATTTTTTCTTTTGTTTCCCTTGTCTGAGAGGATATGGTGTTTGAAAAGATCCTTTTTAGTTTGATGTCAAAGAGTGTGCTCCCTATATTGTCTTCCAGGAGTTTTATAGTTTCAGGACATATCTTCAAGTGTTTGATCCATTTTGAGTTTATTTTTGTATATGGCTTGAGATAGTGGTCTACCTTCATTGTTTTGCATGTGGCAGTCCAGTTTTCCCAACGCCATTTGTTGAAGAGACTGTCTTTTCTCCAGTGTATGTTCTTGGCACCTTTGTTGAAGATTAGCTGTCTGTAAATGTGTGGTTTTATCTCTGGGCTTTCAGTTCTGTTCCATTGATCTGTGTGCCTGTTTTTGTACCAGTACCACGCCGTTTTGATCACTATGGCTTTGTAGTACATTTTGAAGTCAGGGATTGTGATACCTTCAGCTTTGTTCTTCTTTCTCAGGATTGCCTTAGCAATTCGGGGTCTTTGGTTGCCCCATAGGAATTTTAGGATTCTTTGCTCTATTCCATGAAGAATGTCATTGGGATTCTGGTTGGGATTGCATTGAATCTGTAGATTGCTTTGAGTAGTATGGACATTTTAACTATGTTATTCTTCCAATCCATGAGCAAGGAATTTCTTTCCATCTGTTTATGTCGTTATCAATTTCTTTCAGTAATGTCTTACAGTTTTCATTGTATAAGTCCTTCACCTCCTTGGTTAAATTTATTCCTAGGTACTTTATCCTTTTAGTTGCAATTGCGAATAGAATTATATTCTTGAGTTCTCTTTCTGTAGCTTTGTTATTGGAGTACAGAAAAGCAACTGATTTTTGTAAGCTGATTCTGTACCCTGCACCTTCACTGTAGTTGTTAATTATTTCTATTAATTTTCCGATGGATTTTTTTTGGGTTTTCTATATGTAAGATCATGTTGTGTGTAAACACTCCCTGTTTGAATTCCTTTTATTCCTTTCTCTTGCCTAATTCCTCTGGCCAAAACCTCCAGTACTATGTTGAATAAGAGTGGTAATAGCTGGCATCCTTTTCTTATTCCTGTTCTCAAGGGGATGGCGTTCAGTTTTTGCCCATTGAGTATGATGTTGGCTGTCGGTTTGTCACGTATGGCCTTTATTATGTTGAGGTAGTTCCCTTCTATCCCAACTCTGTGAATAGTTTTTATCATAAATGGCTGTTGGATCTTGTCAAATGCTTTCTCTGCATCTCTTGAGATGATCGTGTACTTTTTATTACTCAATTTGCTGATGTGGTGCATCACATTGATTGACTTGGGGATGTTGAACCATCCCTGTGTCCCTGGTATAAATCCCACTTGATTGTGATGTATGATCCTTTTGATGTATTGCTGAATTAGGGTTGCCAAAATTTTGTTGAGGATTTTTGCATCTATGTTCATCAGCCATATTGGTGCGTAGTTCTCCTTTTCTGTGCTGTCCTTGTCAGGCTTTGGTATCAGAGTGATGTTGGCCTCATAGAATGTGTTAGGAAGGGTTCTAACTTCCCTAATTTTTTGGACTAGCTTGAGAAGGATAGATATTAAACCCTCTCTGAAAGTTTGATAAAATTCCCTGGGAAAGGTTTCTGGTCCTGGGTTTTAATTCTTTGGGATCTTTAGCATTTTGGGATGCTTTTGATTGCTGTTTCAATCTCTTTCCTTGTGATTGGTATATTCAGATTGTCTGTTTCTTCTTGATTCAGCTTTGGGAGGTTGTAAGAGTCTAAGAATTTACACATTTCCTCTAGGTTATCCATTTTGTTGACATATAGTTTTTCGTAGTATTCTGTTATAATCTGTTGTATTTCTGTGGAGTCTGTTGTTATTTCTCCTCTTTCATTTCTGATTTTGTTTATCTGAGCTTTCTCTCTTTTTTTCTTTGTAAGTCTGCCTAGGGGTTTGTCAATTTTATTTATCTTCTCCAAAGAACCAGCTCTTTGTTTCATTGATCCTTTCTACTGCCTTTTTTGTTTCAATAGCATTTATTTCTGCCCTGGTTTTTATTATTTCTCTCGTTCTGCTCACTTTGGGCTTTGTTTGTTCCACTTTTTCTAATTGAGTTGGGAGTTTTTCTTGTTTGTTAACCTGTGCCTGAATTGTGATGAGTTTCCCTCTTAATATAGCTTTTGCCACATCCCATATGAGTTGATATGGTATGTCATCATTTTCATTTGTCTCCAGGTATTTTTTGATTTTTCCTTTAATTTCTTCAGTGATCCATTGGTTGTTCAATAGCATGTTGTTTAGTCTCCACATCTTTGTCCCTTTCTCAGCTTTTTTCTTGTAATTAATTTCTAGCTTTATAGCATTATGATCAGAGAAGATGCTTGTTATTTCAATTTTTTTAATTTATAGAGGCTTGCCTTGTTTCCCAACATATGGTCTGTCCTTGAGAATGTTCCATGCGCACTTGAGAAGAATGTGTATTCTGCTGTTTTTGGATGGAGTGTTCTATATGTGTCTGTTAAGTCCCACTGGTTTAGCTTTTCATTCAGTTCCAATGTTTCCTTGTTGATTTTCTGTCTGGATGATCTATCCATTGATGTGAGTCGGATGTTGAGGTCCCCTACTATTACTGTGTTATTTTTAATATCTTCTTTTAAGTTTGTTAATAGTTGCTTTATGAACTTTGGTGCTCCTGTGTTGGCACATAGATATTTATAGGTGTTATTTCTTCTTGATGGAGTCTCCCTTTGATCATTATATACTGCCACTCTTTGACTCTCTTTACCTGCCATATCTTGAAGTCTACTTTGTGTGATATAAGTATTGTGATTTCTTGTAGCGGGGGTCTTGTGGCTACAAAGTCCCTTAGCTTTTGTTTGTCTGGGAGAGATTTAATTTCTCCTCTATATCTGAAGGATATTTTTGCTGGATAGAATATTCTTGGCCGAAGATTCTTGTCTTTTAAAGTTTTGAATATGTCGTTCTATTCTCTCCTAGCTTGTAAGGTTTCTGCAGAGAAATCTGCTGAAAGCCTGATAGGGGTTCCTTTGTAGGTTATTTTCTTCTGCCTTGATGCCCTGAGTATTCTTTCTTTGTCATTCATTTTTGCTAGTTTACTACTATATGCCTTGCTGTAGGTCTTTTTTTTTTTAATATTTTATTTTTTCCTTTTTCTTCCCCAACCCCCGGTATATAGTTGTGTATTTTTAGTTGTGGGTCCTTCTAGTTGTGGCCTGTGGGATGCCACCTCAGTATGGCTTGATGAGTGGTGCCATGTTCGTGCCCAGGATTCGAACTGGCAAAACCCTGGGCCGCCACAGTGGAGCACGTGAACTTAACCACTCTGCCACTGGGCCAGCCCCTGTAGGTCTTTTTACATTGGCGAATCTAGGAGTTCTGGAAGCTTCTTCCACACATATTTCCCTCAATTTCGGAAGTTCTCTGCTATTATTTCTTTGAACACGCTTTCTGCTCCATTATCCTTCTCTTCACCTTCTTGAATACCTATAATTATTATGTTGCATTTCCTCATTGAATCAGATATTTCTCGGACACTTTCTTCATTTCTTTTTAGTCTTAGTTCCCTCTCCTCATCTGTCTGGAGCATTTCAACATGTCTGTCTTTGATTATGCTGATATGCTCCTCTATGATGTCCACTCAAGCATTCAGGGAATCAGTATTTTGTTTTGTCTCTTCCACTGTGTCTTTCGTCTGTAATATTTCTGATTGATTCTTCCTTATGGTTTCAATCTCTTTTGTGAAGTAGCTCCTAAACTCTGAATTGTTTCTCTACATTCTCTTTTACTTCGTTGAGTTTTTTCATGATACCTATTTTGAATTCATTGTCATTTAGCTTACGTAGCCACTAGTATGCGTTAAGCTTTATTTTATGTCTCTAACTTTAAATGACAAGTTATCTTTTACTTGTGTACATTTGTAAACATAAGATATATGTATATATCCTCCGTATTGGAAACAAGGATAAGGCAAGGACTGTGTCCAAGACCCCTATGGGTCTCCCCTTAGTGTTCATCCAGTTCTATGTTCTGCCTACAATGATGATTTTTGGTGTCTTATTGATGTTACTTGAAGGCCAATTATTCATGTGCATACTTCAGTCAAGGGCCTAAAAGGAAATGAGGCACCAGATCTAAGTAATTTCTCCTTCTACCCTTTTTGGCCATTTAATTGGTTTGTATGAGAATGTGCTTTTATAGAAAACTAGCGTTTGCTTCTGGGAAAGAGATTCTTGTTTTCATTTAGCCTAGGGCAGCCTACCACATGGAAGACTTATGGAGCTTTGAAAGCTTGCAGTGTGTGTTGTCTTGTCCCCACACTCCTATCAAATAGGCCTGTTAGAAGGAAAGAAATGTTTGCCTTTGTTTGATAATCTTTCTGAATCCTGGCCTACAATAGGTGACGTCAGTTTTATATGTCTGTCTGCTCCAGTGACTCTATTAGTTTTTAGAAGGGAAAATCCTATATTATACCCCTTTTCAGAAAAAAGTCATCCATCTATTTACCCCTCCTCCCCACTTGCAGTTTTTTCCTGTCACTATTCTCTTCTCCACTCCCAGTATACACACTCACACAGTTCTCCCGGTAAGCTAAGTTAGTAGGGTAATGGACTAGAATTTATATAGTTTGAGAGCCAGAAGAAACCTAAAGGTCATCTTATTCTTCCATCTTATTTTAGAGATGAAGAAAAAGCAGCTCAGGAGTTTAAGTGACTTATTCCAAATCACACTGTCAGTAGAGCTAGGACTAGAGTCTGAGTGAGCTGACTCATACATTTGGTTCATGTTTTATGAGTCAGGGAAACGTTTGGAGACTTTCTGACCTTCTAAAATTCTCTGAGTGAGAGAATTCTCTGATTGAGGCTTAGAGAATGAGAGGGTCTCCCTGAGTTCCAGACATGACTTTTCTCAAGAAGAAGTAGGGCCCTAAATCATCAGGGAGAGACCACCAGACCATTTAAGGACTTGATTGACACTGTAACTCTAGAATAGAGGTAAAACCCAGTAAAAATCTAAAATATTTTTTAATAATAGTATATGTTTTGGGTGCTTTTTGGTTTGAAAATCATATGAAACTATCACACACTTTTCTAATTCAGCATATTTTGGAGGTGATGTTTTGCTATTTCATTCTTTTTCCAAGTTGGTAGCTTTTGAAGTAGAGCGGATTAAAGTTGAAGAAAATAACCCGTTGAAGATGATAAAGCATGTCAGAGAACTTGCTGAGCAACTGTTCAAAAATGTAAGTAAGTATATTTATTTAGATAGTCATTAATTTTAAAGGTATTAATAAAGTATTTTGTTTGAAAAACTGAAAAGCTTTATCTTTCTAGCAATAATCTTTTTTCTGTGACTTAGAAACCTTTGGAACTATAAGTTACAAGATACTGCTGTTGGTACTGTGTATCAAAATAGACCTCATTTTTCAAAGTGATTTTCCTGTCAATCACTTTATTTTGAAAACATTTTAGTCACAATTTTCCAGTTTGTCATTCACCCTCATTTTGATTTTCACTCAGGTCTCTGCCTTCTTAAAAGCATATTGAGCATTTTTAAGACTTAAAGATTAGACTCATTGGAGACCAGAACTACCTCAGACAGAACTGACCAACGTACTCTGCTTTAGCTTGGTGTGGTGATTGTCAACTGGATCAGGAAAATCAGTTGAGTTGAATTGTTTTGAACAGATAGGGAGTGAAAAGCTGAAAGAAAGAAAGAAAGCCAGCAAATTGTCGAGTGACCACAGAAACTGAAGGGTGAAAATATTCCCTGTATAGAAGAAATGCAGTAAATTTAAAAGATTGGGATGTACCAAAGTGTGAAATAATCATATGGATGCCAGGAAAGACAAGTACCTAAGATGACAGGACATTATGTACAGTAGACAAAATGGATTTTGGCTGATGATTACTAGTTATGCCTCTTGCTTGTGAAGCTTTTCAGAGTTGAATCCTTTTACCAAGAAAAGGAAAGTAAGTGGGAAGTATGATCTCCCAGGGGAAATTTGAAGGAAGATGTATTTTTAAGGAAATATGGTTCAGAAGGATTTGGGGTTGGTATCCTGGTATTATTTAACTTAATTATTTGAATAGATGGACCTTGTAGGACATTAGTCAATGCTTTGTTGCATCCATTCAAAATCTGAGAAATCTGAATAAAAGCAGGAATACTGAAATGTGTTTCTCTGTTTCATATTATTCAGTTATTTATGAATTTTATTTCGGAAGTTTTTTTTGTTTGGGGTTTTTTTTTTTTTTTGCTGAGGAAGATACCCTCTGAACTGACATCTGCTGCCAATCCTCCTCTTTTTGCTTGAGGAAGATTCACCCTGAGCTAACATCTGTGCCAGTCTTCCTCTATTTTGTATGTGAGTTGCCACCACAGCATGGCTGCCAACAAGTTGTGTAGGTCCTTGCCCAGGAACCAATCCCAGGCCGCTGACGTGGAGCACACTGAAATTAACTGCTGGGCCATGGGGCTGGCCCCATTTCTGAAGTTATTTTAAAATTTGTCCCTTGGACTGATATCCTAAACTCCACGTAATACTGTCTCCAATATAATAAATCTATTTCTTGATTAGTATGCTGAAACTTAAAAAAGAATTCTGTCAGAAGGAAAACTTGTGTTCTGTACTGGTCTTTGCCATTTATGGGCTGTGCAGAACTAATGTATAGTGTGATCACATGAGAAATTTCTATTGACTTTTTGTAATAATAATAAATATTGAGTATTTAGCACAATGTGCCAGGCATGAGATTAAGTACTTTACATATATCATCTCTCATCCTCATAACAATAATGTAAGATAGATGTCATTGTACCCATTTTAGTGGAGATAATTGGCTCAGGATCATATGGCTATTAAGTGATTGAGTCCAAATGTTAAATTCAGGAATTTCCATGTATCCATTTCCTAAGCCTATGTTCTTTCACTCCATTAGGCTGACTCATCTCCAATTGGAAAAATAGTGGTATTTCCAGTGACTGACTTTATACTTTGTTCTTTATAAAGCAGTTTAACATACTTTCTCATTTGATCTTAGAAATGACCCGTGAGATAGATAGGGCAGGTGTTGGTATGTGAGGAAACTGAAGATTAGAAGGGTTTTTTCCCTTGCCCACTAGGAATGATTTATTGATGGATTTCAAAGAATAGCAAAACATCAAATGGGAGTCAGTGTTTGAGACTCTGGGACTGATCCCTTTAATAACTGAACGTTTATTTCTTAGGTCTTTACAAAACTATTCCAGAAATGCAAAATTTTATAGCCAGAGGTGAGCAGAGCTGCGGTTCTGACACAGGTTTGTCTCTATGACATGACTGAGTACACAACGTATGTAAGGAAGTGGGCCAAACCACTTTGATGCCAAAATGAAATAAATTCCTTTCTTGCCATCCTAGAACTTAAATTTTATGATACATAGCTTACACTAAGCCAACACAAAACTGAAAATTGCAATAATATAAGTATCTAGTAATTATACATTCTTAAAGGTTAGTGTACAACACAAACAACTCCAATCCTTTATAAACGACACTTCTAAAGTGAACATCATGAGGGATTGTATTACTAGGAAGAGATGGAAATTGCCCTTCACATGTGATCTGCATTTCTTGAGCCCTTATTGGACATTTTCCCCCACAATCTAATTCTGTTCCATTTAATTTAATCAACTGCATTGATTTGGTATCTATTTATTAGACACCTACTAGTGCCAGGCATTTTCTAGGTGCGTGATTCCCCTAATATCCTTGAGAGAAGGATGTACTACATGATGAGTGAGGATTTGAGAATATCCAAATGGAGTGTCATCAGACTTTCTGAGATTCTTTCTAGTTCTAAGATTCTAAAGTACGTCATAGTCCCAACATTCCTGAAGTAAATACTTTACAAAGTTATAAAGCAGAGCACGATGGTAAAGTTACTTTCTTGGTTCATGCAGGAAGTTGAGGGGAGGGCGGAAGGATGGTCTCAATGCAAGGAAAATAATTCAGATGGTTCTATTTTTAACTAGTCAGTTCTGTTTTTTATCACATTTCTAAAATTCCCTTTTGGTAAGGAAGAACCAATGGTATAATTTGACTGTTTCCTTATTATTAGGTTAGAATTGAGACCTAGTGATTCCATTCAGATGTTTGTAAATACTTTATTGCACTGAAGTCTGGTATGTGTATCTAGCCTCTCTCCTTCACTTCCCTTTGAAGTACCTCAGTAAAGAACCTTAATTTTTCCATTTCTTCTCACAATTCCTTTATATTATTTTTTAGTAAGTAGGTATGAATTGTAGGAATGTGAATAGATGTGAGTAGGATGAATTGTAACTAGGTTTAGCAGCTCTTTTAACTTTCTGGAGCGTCCTAAATAATTAAGAGAAGTATTTGGTGACTGTGGTGGACAAGGGGAATAGGAAGGCAGAAGGAAAGGAATAAATTCTTTAGAGACAAATTGCGTAAGCGTTAACAAGTTGGTAAAGTTTATACCATGAAGATTATTGGCTAAACGTCTGTATAGCTTTTCTTTCCATGTCCAGTCGATAATACTGTATCTGCCCACTTTGGCTTTCAGAATCTTCGATGTCTGCATGAGCTCACGTTTAGCTACTTACCTACTCTATCCCTGTGATTCTTGATGTACACTTTTAAAAATACAACTAACTGCACACGGAATGAGAACATTAGGATAGGCCAAGACAAGAACTTAATAAAGCCTCCATTCCAAGGCATCAAGAAATCAGTTGGACATGTGTTTTACTGTTTTACGTAGTAAAGTTTTTCTAATTTGTTTTGCATCTGCAATAGTATATAAATATTTGCTAGACTGTGTAATTTGTCTGACAGTTTTCTTAAAAGTTAAAGGAAAAATGAGAAGACTTGGACTTTCTTATTAAGTAATATGGGGTTTCTGTATGTGCCTTGTGGGTATTCCATCGCCTAGCATTGAAACAAATAGATTTTAAAAATAGATCTCTTAGCTAGTCACTATATGCTCCGTTGGTAGTTGTGGAAAGAGTGCTTTTCTTAGACTGAAGCCTCCATCTAGAATCGTGAATTACAGCAGTGGTTCTCAACAGGGCAAACCCTCCTCCCCGCCTCCAAATTTGGCAATGTCTGGAGACACTTTTGGTTGTCACAACTGGAGAGGGTGTGCTAGTATCTAGTAGGTAAAGGCCAGAGATGCTTCTAAACATCTTACAATATATGAGACACCCACTTCCCGCCCCCACCATACAAAGAATTATCTAGCCCCAAATGTCAATGGTGCCAGGGTTGAGAAACTCTGGATTAGGGCAGCCAGCACATTAGATGTTAAAGTCATACACCAAATTTATTTGTATTAGGGATGAAACATCAATTCAGTTGAATGATCATTGAAAGGCCTGTGAGGATGGAAAATTGAAGGTTTCATTCCATCAGTGTTGTGTTCACAGCCAGTCAACTCTAAATAAAGTCCAGTTACATTTTTTCAGCGTTAAACAGCTTAGTCCAGTGCTAGTATTGGTTTTGGCTGTATCTGAAAGCATTGGTGTAACTTGCTGTCCCACACAGCTCTAGGTATAATTTATGCACTGTAATAATTATTAAATACCTAAATTAATATGGAAAACTTGGTAACCTCTAACAAGGTCATATTGATTTGTCATTCACTGCTGAGACCAATGTGTAGGAAGGAAATTTTTTTCCCAATGTGGCTATTGCCTACTTTGGTTTTCCAGTAGAATTTGAGGTTTTTGTTTTGTTTTGCTTTGCTTTTGTTTGAAGTGCTTTCTCAGCCTTGTTTTCTGTAAGCCCTAGGCATAGTCTCATTTAGGTTGCCAAAAAAAGAGAAAAATCCCTATTTCCAGACCAGATGGTGTGTGTTCTTTTTTCAAGTCTGAGAAAAATCATTGTACCTCCCATTACTGTAGTATACTCTTAAAGCAGGATTACAGAGCCCATTTCTTGAAAATCATTACCCAACTTCAAAATTCCATCTAAATGATAGTGCGTTTGCCAGCTTTCTTGGCAGTCATCTTGGTTGCCTTCGACAAGATTGTTGCCATGTTTACCATAAGTGTTTAGTTGTCTAAATCTTTGGTTATTACTTTATATTTGCATTTCTCTGCAATCAAAGGTCAAAATTTGGCTACTTCTTTGTTCAATTGGAAAACTGAAAAAAACAAAATTGGACTGTGGTTTTTAATGAGCTCAGTAGTCTTCAAGGGACTGGTTCAAATGCATTCAGAGTTACAAGTAAGAGGTGTTCCTAAGAATATGCAAAGGTCAGTGAGCCTTAAGCTTCCTCTCATTTCTGCTGTCTTCTCAAAGGTCATTATGTAACCAAGTTGGATGTTAAGGTGGTAAATGTGATCCTTTATATTTACTACACTGCCCGTTAGAGGGCAGCAGTGTACAGACACAGCAGCCAGAAATCCAAATGCTAGATTTTGAAGTGTGAATCTTCCAAACGCAATTGAATATATTATAATTTAGTAACTTTAACCCACGGTCTGAATTTTTATGTACAATACCTATACAACTACAGGATAGCCTCAGCTTTGAACTTTGTTTTAAAATGATTTTAAAAAATGCTTGTTATTCTGAATTGTATGTGTGGATTTGGTTTACAATATTTCAAATTGCTTATGAGAAGAAAAACGCTATTGATGACTAGTAGCAATATCTTTTCTTTATTAAGTAACTTCTATTTAAACCCTTATTAAGTACTATTATTATTAATGTTGTTGTTGTTAAAATATAACTACCTGGTGATATGATGGGAACCTTGGGAGAAAGAGATGGTTTTAGTTTTAGAGGCCTGGTGATGTGCCATAGAATATACAGTGAATAAATATTTTTAAAATGAATGTACCCTAGACTTTTGGAGAACAGCCTTCAGATTTATTCTGGGGAAGTGTGTGTGTGTGTGTGTGTGTGTTGTAAAATCTTTCCTCTAATAACTCATTCTGTCCTCACAAGAACCTTATAAAGTAGGTACTATATTATTATCCTCATTACAGATGAAGAAACTAAAACACAAGTGCTAAGTGAGTTGACACTGTGCCAGATCACTCTACTAGTAAGTGACTAAGCCGGGATTTGACCCAGGCGGTCTGACATCAGAGACCATGAACTAAGAATACTTTGTCGTACTCCTCTCTCACTGAGTTTTCCAGCCTTTCCCTCTGAATTGTAGTGCACCTGTCTTTATCACGTTTTTGCACACAGTCCTGTTTCTGGGCTCTCTATTCCACTAGCCCTTTTAACCCTTCACTAGTACCAATTGCTATAGTGTATTAACTGTTAAGAGTTTATGTACATTTTAATATATGGAAAGTTTGACTTCACTTACTCTAATTCAGAATTGCCTTGACTGTTTTTGGATCTTTATTCTTCCTTATAAAGTTTAGTATGAACTTGTCACATTAAGATTTTGACTAGAAGCAATATGTTTATTCTTATTTTTTCTAAACCACCTTAAGTCATTTTTGGAACAGGATACAAGAATACGTAGTGAGAGAGAGAGAATATAGCTAGAAAAGATACTGGCATCACTAAGAAGATTTCTTTTCTACTTTTATTTTTCCATGTTTTAAAATTTCTCATAATAAATATTTGCATCATGGAAAATATATTTAAAGTTTCAGTTTTTCTTATAAAGAAAATAAGTGTAAACAGAAACAGATGTAGTGAAGAATGTACTTTAAATGATTCTGATTCAGACCTCAAAATTCATATAAATTACCTCCCTAGCCTGAAAAAAAATCTGTTAAATGGGTTTTATAAAATTGATATTTATAATTTTTTAAAAAACAAGATATCTTAGATGTTGTGCGTAAAGAGCAAACCTACTACTTTTTGAAAAGGGCAGTTTCAGAAACTACGGACTAATGATGTTGGTGTTAATCCAGGCATAATTTTAGAACAGTTTTTTCAAGATATAGTTTAGAACGTGGTGATCATGAAGACTTGGCATAGGAATTTACTTATTTATTTTTCCCTGCATTTGTTAATGATATATAAGAGGAAAATACAAAGCGTGTATGAGGGCTACTTTGGCAAGAACAAGTTTCATATCTGATACCACCTTCTCAGGAACTTTGTACGAGAAGCATAAGTATATCCTTAGACCAGGTTGTTTATCCAGCATCGCATAATGAGTAGAGCAAAAACTAGAGCCCAGGTTTTTTGACACTTAAAGGAGTATTATTTCCATTGTATTGCTGGCATATACTACCTGTATCATCTGCCATAGCCCAAACTTTTCTTTAACTAGATCTAGGTCAAATAACCAAAAAGGAATTGTGGGAAGCAGTTCTAATAGATGGTGACAGCTGGCCATTTTAACTGTCCAGAGAATGTGTAGGGTAGTATTGGGCTTAATCTATAACGTGAATAACATAGGTTCAGGGGGAAAAGGGTTTTTCTGGTTGCAAAAGATAGTAAATGCTAGAATTGGTCTAAGAAAGGTTGTAAAGCAGCCTTCCCTAGAGAACGTTATAAAGATGGATTCCACTCTGCCTGTGGTATTTGAAATATAATCTTTCTTAAGTAGGTAACTGGATAAAAGTCCATGCCAACCCTAAAGGTCTATGAAAATATTAGCTGACACATTTAATTCAATTACTGCAATCCTAATATATATTCAACATTGTTTACCACTTATTAGGATACAATAGGAAGTAGTTCAGGGTGCCTGCCATGTGCCAGGCAGTTTCTAGATGCGATAGGTATACAGCAGAGCACAAAAAATATTTTTTTAATTGGCTGTAATGTCTGCTCTTGTGGAACTTCATTTTAGTGAGAGAAAGATAGACAATAAAGTAAAAAAAAAATTATAGTATGTGAGGAGATGATAAGTGCTAAAGAGGAATATATAATAAGGGGAATAGGGAGTGTGTTGGGGGGTATAATTTTAGATAGGGTGTCCAAGAAAGGTGGCATTTGAGCAAAGAAATGCAAGAATGGAGAGAGGATGCTGTACAAATTGGTGAGGGGGCGCACATTACAGGCAGAGGGAGCAGTAAAATACAAAGGGCTTGAGGCAGGAACAAGAAGGCTTGTGTGGTTGGAGCAGAATGAATGAAGGAAACAGTAGTAGCACATGGTCATATAGAAAAGCCAGATCTTGTGGGGCCTTGTGAATTATTGTAAGAACTTTGGATTTTATTCTGAGTGAGATGAAGAGCTGTTTGAATGAATAGAGTAGTTAGGTAATGATTTAACAAACTTTTAGCTAGATCACTCTGTCTGCAGTGTTAAGAATAGAGTGAGGGCTGCAGCAAGGGTGAAAGCACGGAGACCAGTTAGGAGACTGTTGTTCTGTAGTAACAGAAGATGTTGGCTTGAACCAAGGTATGGTTGAAAAATGATCAGGTTATGAACATATTTTAAAGACAAAGTCCGAAATGTTTGCAGAGGAATGGATAATTGAGTGTTAGAGAAAGGCTTTAATATAACTCTAAGCTTTTCACCTGAGTGAATGGAAAAATAAATATGCCATTTATTGAAGTGGGGAAGACAGTAGAAAGCAGATTTGGAGGAGGTGACGATTAAATGCTTTATTTTGGACTTATGTTTAAGATGTTATTTTAAATCTAAATGGAAATACTATATGTAGGCAGTTGAATATATGGGTATGGAGTTCAGAAGAAAGCTCAATTGGAGTCAAAAATTTGTGAATCATTGGTGTTTTTATGGTTTAAAGATTCGAGATGGGAGGTTATCACCAAAGAAGTAAGTGTAAGTAGAAAAGAGGCCAAGGTCTGACCCCTGGAATATTCACAGAGTTAAGAGATTAGAGAGATGAAAAATACATAAAGATGTCACAAGAAGACCTAGAAACCAAGTGAAGAATGTGTTCCTGGAAGAGGAGTGATCACCTGTGTCAGATGCTGCTGATAGATCATGTAAGAAGTAGAAGATTCTGGTGTCTATATTTTATGGCATGTGCCTGAATGTATATACGATCACTCATGTCTGATTTCTTTTCATGTCCCTCTGAACTCCCACTCCCTCCCTGACAATCTGCCATTGTTATTTTAACTTTTGAAAATTTTACCCATGTTTGATGTTGCAGGAGAATCCAAACCCTCATATGGCATTCCAGAAAGTTCCACGCCCAACAGAAGGATCCCACTTGCGAGTTCACATTCTTCCTTTCCCAAAGATTAATGAAACCCGGGTACAGGAATTGATACAGGAAAATCTTGCTAAGAACCAGAATGCACCCCCTGCTTTAAGAGTGGAGAAGAAATGGGTTGTGCCAGCAGGTCCACCTGTTGGTATGTATTTGTCTGTTTGTTTGTTTTAAAAGTAAACGTTTTATCAAGATATAAGACACAAAAACTAAAGTTACGCAACCTGATGAATTTTCACACAGTGAACAAACTCGTGTAACCAGAATCAGAGCATTAGCAACACCCAGAAACCATTCACTACCTCTCAAAGGGTAACCGTTAACCTAACTGCTACCACTATAGAATCTTCTCTTTTTTAAAAACAGCTATCTTGAGATATAATTTACATGCCATAAAAGTCACCCATTTAAAGTATACAATTCAGTGATTTTTAGTATATTCACAGAGTTGTGCAATCATTTTAACTAATTTCAGAAGATTTTTATTACCCCAAATAGAAATACCCATACCCTTTAGCAGTCACTCTGCATTTTCCCCCAAAACCATGCCTTCCCCAGCTTTCAACAGTAATCTACTTTCTGTCTTTATAGATTTGCCTATTCTTGACATTTTGTCTAAATGGAATCATACAATATGTGATCTTTTGTGATCGGTTTCTCTCATTTAGCATAATATTTTCAAGGTTCATCCATGTAGCATGTTTCAGTACTTCATTGCTTTTTATGGCTGAATCATATTCCATTGTATAGCTGTATGTCACATTTTGTTATCCATTCATCAGTTGATGGATACTTGGGTTGTTTCTACTTTTTGGCTTCTGTTAATAATGCTGCTGTGAACATTCATATGTAAGTCTTTGTGTGGACGTGTGTTTTCAGTTCTCTCAATGTGGAATTGCTGGGTCATATGGTAAGTCTATGTTTAATGTTGAATGTTTTGAGGAACTGCTGGACTGTTTTCTAAAGCAGCTACACCGTTTTACATTCCCACCAGCAACATACGTGTGTTCTGACTTCTCCACATCTACTCATGAGGTAGAGCATCTTTTCATGTGCTTATCGGCCATTTTTCTGTCTTCTCTGGAGAAATGTCTACTCCGATCCTTTGCCCATGTTTAAATTGAACTGCTTGTCCTTTTGTTATTGAGTTGGAAGAGTTCTCTATATATTCTGTATACAAGTCCCTTATCAGATAAATGGTTTGCAAATATATTTTCCACTCTGGGAGTTGCCTCTCATTACTGATTTTTATCTCTTCTTTTTCTCCAGCTATTAAGGGAGATGTATTAAAGTCTCCCATGTTAATGGTAGAATTGCCTATTTCTCATTTTAGTTCTATCTATTTTTTTCTTTATATATATTTTTTTTAATTAAGGTTATGAAAGTTAACATCCTTGTGAAATTAACAGTTGTACATCATTATTAGTTTTTCTTTATATATTTTGAGGTTGATTTATTGGATGCAAATATATTTTAAAATATTATAGCATCCTGGTGATTGATCCCTTTATCATTATGAAATGTCCTTCTTTGTCTCCAGTAATGCTTCTTGCCTTAAAGTGTACTTTGATGTTTATATAGCTACACAAGCTTTACTTTGTTTAGTGTTTGTATGGTTTATCTTTTTTTATCCTTTCATTTTTAAACTTTTTGGGTCCTTATATTTAAGGTATGCCTCCTGTAAGCAGCATGTGATGGGTTTTTTTAGCCTGTCTGACTATTTTAGTATATTACTTGTATTTAGCTCGTTTATATAAATATAATTACTGATATGGTAATGGCTTTAATATAACTTACTGGGTTTTTTTGTTTCCTTTTTAAAAAAACTTTTTCTATTGCAGTAACATTGGTTTATAACATTACATAAATTTCAAGTGTATATAATTATGTTTCGATTTCTGTGTAGACTACTTCATGTTCACCACCCAAAGATACTTTTTCTGTTTGATCCTCCTGTTTTGTGTTTTTCCCTGCTTTCTTTTGGATTAATAAATTATTTTTCTTATTCCATAATTTATCTATGTTAACTTGTTCTTTATACATTTGTCTAACTGCTCTTTTAGAGGTTTACCTAGGACTATAGCACACATCTACTTTTGTCAGTTCAACTTTCACCAGAAGCTCTGCTGGTCAGCCAGCCATCTGCCAGCATTAAGTCTGGATTCTCAGCCTCTTGTTTTTGCACCCACTGTTGGCAAATCTCCTAGGGAAAAAATGGATGTGTCTCCAGTCTTTTCCCTTCTTGGGAATTTTAGATCCTCTAATCCTTGTGCTTATGTAGCTCTCTGATATATTTAAATAGAAGGTTTTCCATTTTATCTGACTTTTATAATTGCTCCTGGTAGGAGTTTTAGTTTGCTACAAACGGTTCCATCATACCTGAAAGTGAGTGTAATTTTATTATTAATGGATACCAATATATTAATTATATTATTTATATAGTAATGTTCATGATTTATGTATTATTAACATTTGTGTTATATTACTTATATAGTTACTGTTAATATTATTTATTTAGTAATGTTAATTTGCCATTATTTTCCTAAGAATTAACAGCTTTTACTTAGGAGTTGTTCGTACTTTCACATAGAGAAGACAACAGAGAAGGTAGATATGTTAGGGCAAATAGTTACTTTTTGAAGGAGTTGGTCGTGTTATTTTAATATTCATTAGCTTGTTGAATGCTTTCTTTAAATATTCACATGAACAGATTAGAAGTTTGTTTAAAATTTAATTTGCTTGAATTCTAGCCTTAACTGTCTCAATATTATCTTTGTATAATCTCTTTACTCTCTTCATTTTCAATCACATGAAATTCTTTCTTTAGATGCATGTGGAATGTCTCGCTGTAATCAATGAGAGTGGTCCATATGACTAAGTATTTGGCCCTGCATGCACTTCCTGTAAAACCAAATAAATGAATGAATGAATGCAGGGGCCTCTGTCCAATTTTCTGGTTCATTTGGGTTGATCAGAATTAGGATTTCCCTTGTACTAAAGTTAAAAGGTGTGAATGTTTTATTTTACATGATACCTGTTTAATGTGAGTGTAGAATTGTTCTGTCACCTTAAGAGGCATTCACATTTTGAGAGGTTATTAGTTTCCACCTGTTCCTCAGAGGAGCCAGAGTAGTGATGATCGGCTGGAACTAGCATTTGAAAGCCAAAAGCTTAGAAGGGAGACGCTGGGAAGTCAAATGCCCATAGACCAGAGTTGTTATCACGCATTCAAAAACTAGTGTTAGAATGCCACAACTGAGGATTTGGCCAGTCCCTGAAGTGTCAAAAGCTCCAAGTGAAGAACTTTCTTCTGGGAGCAAACTAAGTCCTAGTCTCCAAAAGAAAATAATAATTCCCAGATGGTAAACAGATTCATTATAAGAAAGTCTGGGTTTTTTAATGACTCATTCTAAATAAAATTTAAAATACTGCTAAAGAGATTTTAAAATTAAAAGTTTATAAACATAGCTTAAAGATGTTGGTCTCTTAATAGAGTATGCATTATTGTTTGGAGACTCTAAGTAAAGTTTTCTACTGTGGTATAGATCAATTTCTATTTCACTCCATGCCGCTGACTTACATGTGGGGGAAGCCCGAGAACACACAATTATGAATGAGCATTTCAGACAGACAAGTCATGTGAATAATCTATTTAATCATTTTGGTCATATAGAACATTAATGTTACATGATTAAAAGTGATTTGAATAAAACTGGTAAAATCTATTGTCTAGTTAATTATATTGTACCAGTTGATTTCCTGATTTTGCTAAAACACAGTAGTTATACAAGATGTTACTACTGGGGGAAGCTGGATAGTGAGTGCATGGATCTTCTCTGTACAATTTTGCAACTTTTTGTGAGCTTAAAATTATTTCAAAGTTTTAAAAAGTTTGAAAAATTATTTGAAGGATACAAGGTTTCATATTGATGAAATGAAAGGAATGCTAATGAGGTAGATATGATAGTCTTTCTTATTAGGTATGGGGGGATGTGAAGGGACTATGCCTTTAGATTCCAAGAACAGCCATGAAATATAAGGAGTCTATCTTTTTGGCTTAAAAATTGTTGATACTACCTCATTTGTATAAATGGTATAGTTCTTTGTGAAATTATACTTTTTGTTTAACAAATACTACTTACATTTATATCCTCTAATATTCTTTTAATAAGTTAAACTTATTTTAAGTAATTTTAGTCTATGTAATAGACTAGAATTATTCAACCTTATGGTAAAGGTGACAAGTACTAAATTCACAAGACTAAAAAGTGACTCTCTTGAGTTTGTACGGCAGTTCTTGGGCTATGATCATTTCTCTTTTGTACAGTGCTTCTTCAATCCCGTCTACTCAAATTTGTAGAATCTAACTTTTTGTGATATGTGGTTTTTCTTTGGTAACATCTTAGAAATATCAATACTTTTTTCTGTTAATACTTCTGTTATATGTGAGCATTAGCTACTTTTGTCATGATCCTGTACCTCAAACATTTCTTATCAGTTTGTTTACAATTAAAGTTAAAAGGAGATGTTTACCTTTGCTTAATATAATTTTACTGTGCAATGTGAATTAATTTGCGTAAGAGTTAAGTGTATCATTGAAATCTATCCTGTGAAATTATCCTCAACAAGCCATTGATTAGCCTGACACTTCAAACCAAAAATGTAATCAAAGTAGGGGTTGGCCTCGTGGCGGAGTGGTTGAGTTCGCGCACTCCACTGCAGGCGGCCCAGTGTTTCGTTGGTTCGAATCCTGGGCACGGACATGGCACTGCTCATCAAACCAGGCTGAGGCAGCGTCCCACATGCCACAACTAGAAGGACTCACAACGAAGAATATACAACTATGCACCGGGGGGCTTTGGGGAGAAAAAGGAAAAAATAAAATCTTTAAAAAAAAAAAAATGTAATCAAAGTAATAAAATGGAATACCTTCAGTGCCAGGTAAGAAGAGGAAAAAGTAAACTCTAAGTGTTGGTCATGTAAATAGATAATCACGTAAACAGTAATATTCCTTTTGCTTTTGTAATTGCCAAAGGAGTTTAATTTTTTTGTGTTTTCTTTATATTCCTTTACTAGTTTCGATAATGGATAAGGTGACAACAGTTTTCAACAGTGCACAGAGATTGGAAGTTGTTAGAAACTGCATCTCATTTATATTTGAAAATAAAACACTGGAGACTGAAAAGGTAATAAAATGCCATCTTTCCCAAGTAAGAATTCATCATTTCTCTTTCAGATTTACATACTTAGCTTGCTAACTGACTTTTCCTCTAATTCCATCCCTTTGCCTTCTAAAATATCCTTTCATTGTTTTGATCATTTTAAATGAACAGTGTCTAAGATTTAAAATTTTAGCCCAGCCTAATTATATGGCTACCATAGAAATATTGGTAGTCATTTTTTTCCCTCAAACTGTTAAACATTGTTCATTCAGTCTTATTTTGGCATATTACTTAGAAACTTAACATTTTCAATATAATTTTATTTACTGCAAAAAATGGAGTCAGAATAAGTAATGAATTATAGAAACTGTGGTATTCAATTTAAATGTGCTTCGTGAAAGCACATTTTCTTGCCTTCTTTAATAAAACATACTAAATATCATGTAACCTTTTCTTAGTGAATCATTATAAGGGCTAATAAAGCATGTAAACTGAAGAGGAAAGTTTTTACCCTTACACTCAGTGACCCTAGACCTCTCTGTTTTGCGTTTTTGGTTTCCTTGTTTCTTGTGAGTGGAGTGTTGCGGCCTTTCTTTTGCTTCTCTGGCCTTCAGCCGTCCACGTCCTGCTTCGTGTCCCTGCCTGTACCCGTGTTAAGCCCTCCTGCTTGCAGCCTTCTTCCCTTCCTTCTTATTTGCTCCTTTGTTCTGTTTTTCAGATTGTCGGTGTTAAATAAGCCTATTATTATTTTATGTAAAGTAAATTAATTACACTCAAAATGGTGAACTGGAAGAAGCATTCTTGTGGGTGATGAAGTGAAAGAGTTTTAATGCATAAACCTAGAGATTTCTATTTGTTGTTCTGAGTCCTTTTTTCCCCTTTATTTTGATAGGGAAGTGAGGTGAAAATATTGTAGAATTTTCCAGTCATAAATCAAAATTGAGTAGTGATTAAATAGCTGACCAGTTTAAAATTATGAAATCACTTGTGTTTCTTGTCATTTTAATTTTTCCTTCTATTCTTGCCATGGAGATGTGGCCAGTTATTGAAAGAAGGGGTCTAAATGTCAGTGGGTTTGACTTGAAATCTGAAGCAACATTCATTTTGGTAACCAAAGTTTTGATGAGTTTTTTTTAAAAGGGAAGTTAATTTTTTTATCACATAAACTAATTCTACTTACTTTTCATGCTGGCTTACAAATAAAAATAACTATAAATCCATTATTTTATAACTGTTCTTAACAGCAAGTCAACTCTTTTTCTAGGAGTTTAATTCCACTAATAACTCTGTTAAATGGTTTACAGGATGCACTTGAATCTTCAATGTGATTGAAAGTTATTTTTTTCCAGTGGCACCTTTTGTTCACTTCTGCCTCTCCTTTCCTCAGACCCTTCCTGCTGCATTGAGAGCCCTTAAAGGAAAGGCAGCAAGACAGTGTCTGACTGATGAGCTGGGTTTGCATGTCCAGCAAAACCGGGCAATATTAGACCATCAACAGTTTGACTACATAGTAAGAATGATGAACTGTACTCTACAGGTAATTTTTAGCTCTTTCAGATTATTCCTCTTATTTGAGAATACCTTGTATTTTTCCAGGAGATTCAGATACTGTTATATCAAGTTCCTGAGTCTTCCACAGCTAATAGGGTGAAGAGCCAATATCCATACCATTTCTGTCAGAAACATTTATTACTTGGCATAAACATTAAGAGGTTTTCATTCCTTCTTTGTTTTCTCTTAAAAAATACTAGGTTATTTTACTAGTTCTATAAGCAAGCTTTCTGAAAATGAAAAGTCATCTTTAAAACATTCAGTTGTGTATTAATGTCTGGATTCATGTCAGTGCTTTTCAGTTAGTTTTCAGTAGTACTGTTAAGGCAGAAGACAGTGAATGGCAGATAATCCAAATGATAAATGACTTACTCAGTTACGTATTTACTAACCACTTGCATGTGTAAAGCACAAAAAATTATTTCTAGTTGGCTTAAAAATATGTGTATGATGTTGTAGAGATAAACTTTCCACAAAATAATGAAAACAAAATTTAAAAGAAGCAAATAATCTGATTTCCCCACCCTGTCTACCTTGTTATACATCTGTGACATTGGCGTCATATTCTTTACAGGTAATGTAAAAATCCTTTCTCAAACTTTTTGCACAAGGAGAAAAATGCAATTAAATATTAAGATTTCAAAGACTACCTATGAGACTCCAGAGAAACTAAACAAAATGCATGTTAAATTCTGGTAGATTGGAAATTGAGAATTATAGGGTATAATTAATAATAAAATTTGTGGATGAAAGAAGGCCTAAATAAATGGAAAGATATACCATGTTCATGGATTGGAAGACTCAACATTATAAAGATATCAGTGCTCCCCAAATTAATGTACAGAGGCATTGCAGTTCCCATCAGAATCCCAGTTGGAAGAGCAAAAGCCTAGAATTACCAATGCACTCCTAAAACACAGCAAAGCATGGGAATTGGCCCTGTCAGGTATCAAAAATTAATTAATGTTTTTTTTTTTAAGATTTTATTTTTCCTTTTTCTCCCCAAAGCCCCCTGGTACATAGTTGTATATTTTTTAGTTGTGGGTCCTTCTAGCTGTGGCATGTGGGATGCTGCCTCAGTGTGGCTTGAGGAGTAGTGCCATGTCCACGCCCAGGATCCAAACCGGCGAAACCCTGGGCCACCACAGTGGAGCACGCAACCTTAACCACTCAGCCACAGGGCCGGCCCCACAAAAATTAATTTAAAAAAAGACATACAAGTGGCCACAGGTACATGAAAAGGTTCTCAACATCACTAATCATCAGGGAAGTGCAAATCAAAGCTATTGTGAACTATCAACTTCACATCTATAGAATAGCTGTTATCAAAAAGGCAAGAGATACCAAGTGTTGGCAAGGATGTGGAGAAAAGGGAACCCCTGTGCACTGTTAGTGGGCATGCAAGTTGGTACAGCCACTATGAAAAACACCTTGGAAGTTCCTCAAGAAATTAAAAATAGAGCCACCTTATGACCTTGCAATACCACTTCTGGATATATCCAAAGGAAATGAAAACAGGATATCAAAGAGATATCGGCACTCTTGTGTTCACTGAAGCATTATTCACGATAGCCAAGATATGGAAACAACCTAAGTGTCCATCAGTGGATGAATGGATAAAGATGATGTGGTGTGGAGGGGAATGGAATGGAATATTACTCAGCTGAGAGAGAGAAGGAAATCCTACCATTTGTGACAACGTGGATAGACTTCGAAGGCATTATGCTAAGTACAAGAAGCCGGACAGAGAAAGACAGATACTGGATGGTGTTATTTATGTGTGGATTTTTTTTTTAGTTCAAACTTTTAGAAAAAGAGAGTAGAAAAGTGGTTACTAGGCTGAGAGGTGGGGGAGATAAGGAGAGGTTGGTAAGAGGTGCAATTTTTTAGCTATAAGGTGAATAAAGCTGAGGATCTAATGTAAAACATAGTAACTATGTTTGATAACACTGTATTAAATAATTGAAGTTTGCTGAGAGTAGAATTTAAATGTTCACACCTAAATAAATAAATAAATAAATATGTGAAGTGATGGATATGTTAACTCAAATGTGAGAATCCTTTCACAATGCATACATACAGTCATCCCTTGGTATTCTCAGGGAATTGGTTCCAGGACCCCCTGCAGACACCAAAATCCACGGATACTCAAGTCACTTAGTCATCCCCTCATATTTGCAGGTTCCACGTTTTGACAATTTAACCAACCATGGATGGTAAACATAGTTTACGTAGTATAGATTGTAAACATAGTATTCTATCTGAAGGTACTTGAACCTGTGGATGTGGAACCTGCAGATATGGAGGGCTGACTGGATACCAAATCACCATTATGTGTACTTTAAATATCTTACCATTTCATTTGTCGATTATACCTCAATAAAACTTAAAAAATTAATTAGTTTAAGATTGTAGTAATTAAGACTATGTGGTATTGACACAATCATAAATTGACCAATAGAACAGAATATAGAGTTCATAAACAGATATACACATATATGGAAACATGATTTATGACAAAGTTGGCATTTCAGACCAGTGGCAAAAAGATGAAAAATTTAGTAAATAGTGCTGAGACAATTGGGTGACCATGTACATGTAATGTACTATGTACACAAAAAAGGTACAGATACCTCACACCACACATTAAAATCAGTTTCATTGGATTAAAGACTTAAATATGAAAAGCCATCCTATGAAATTTTTCAAACAGAATAAGGGAGATATTTTTATGACTTTAGGAAAAGATTTGCTAAGTCACAAATAGTGCCAATCTTGAAAGACTGATAAATTTGACTGCATTAAAATTAAGAATTTCTGTTCATCAAAAAATACCGTAAAGAGAGTGAAAATGCAAACCTCAGTGAGAGATGATTGCAAAGCATATGACTGCCAACCGATTAGTACTCAGATTATAAAAACTTCTACAGATCAATGAAAAAAAAGATCAACAACCCAAATTTTAAATGGGCAAAAAGACTTTAAAAAGTATCTCAAAGAATCCCACTTGGATCATAAGTGTATAAAAAAAAAGATGATGTTAATAATTGGAGAAATGTAAATTAAAACCACGAGATAGCCTTTTACATTCCCTATTTTGTAATGATTAAAAAATTGGATAATATCAAATATTGGTGAAGACAGAAAACAAGTGGAACATGTAAACTCTGCTGGTTAGAGTGTAAAATGGTACAATTCCTTTAGAAAATGTAATAAGATATAAAAAATCAGATAATTTGTCATTTTCCTATAAAGCTGAATATAAACTCTTGCCCACATACCTGAAGAGTCATGCAAAAAATGTTCATTGGAGCAGTGATTGAAATAACAGAAAACTGGAAACAACTTATAAGCCAATGTGCAGTAGAATGGATAAATAAGTTATAGTATCTTCTTATATTAGAATATTATTTAGCAGAGAAAATGAATGAATTACAGCTACAAGGAACAATGTAGATGAATCATAATGAAAATAATTCTGTTCAAAAACAAAAAGGCAATTCAACTACAATGTGATTCCATTTATATAAAATTCAAAGCATATAATATATTATTTCAGGATACTTAATTTAGGGATACAACATATGGGGTAAAATTATAAAGAAAAGCAAGACAATCTATACCTATATTAAAACATCACGTTATGCTACAAATATCTTTCTCAGGAATTCTAACTTAAAATCTAGCATCAAAAACGTACTCTTGTAAAAAGATTTTTGTAGTTTCTTTAAGCAAATTGACAAGATAGAAGATAAGTCACCTTTACTGAAACACATCCTTTTTTTAAATTTTTGCAGGGAAAGATTCACCCTAAGCTAACATCTGGCCAGTCTTCCTCCTTTTTTCTTCCTTTCCCCCCCCCCAAACCCCCATACATAGTTGTATATAGTTGTATGTTCTTCTGGTTCTTCTGTGTGAGCTGTCACCACAGAATGGCGACTGACAGATGAGTGGTGTTGTTCCGTGCCCGGAAAACCAAACCTGGGCCCCTGAAACAGAGTGCAGTGAACTTAACTGCTGGGCCATCAGGGCTGGCTCATGGAAACAGATTCTTACTTTAGAGTCTAAGAGACTGCTATAATAGTTTATGATAGCAAAACTTGAAAGCAACCTAAATGTTTACCATTCGAATATTGATTTAATTACGGTACAACTGTTCTTTGGAATACCGTTCAGCTACTAAATAGGAAAAGATAGATCTATAATATGTACCCATATGGAAAAACTTCTATTAGATGTTGCTAGGTGGGCAAAAAAAGTTAGACAAAGTAGATATGATATGATTTCATTTTTGATCTAAAATCACATGTATGTATGTGTGTATATCATAGTAAAAATCTGGAAGAGTATTTACACTAAATTCTTAGCAGTGGTTATCTCTGGCATATGGATTAGAAGAGTTTTGACTTCCAATTTAAACCTTTCTCTGCTTGAAACACACACACACACACAAGCATAATTAAATTATAATACATAACAAGCATGTCTTCTGTAATTTAAAAAAAGATTCTCGGGGCCAGCCCTGTGGCCAAGTGGTTAAGTTCGCGCACTCCGCTTTTGGTGGCCCAGGGTTTCGCCCGTTCGGATTCTGGGCACGGACATGGCACCACTCATCAGGCCATGCTGAGGCAGCATCCCACATGCCACAACTAGAAGGACCCACAACTAAAAATACCCAGCTGTGTACCGGGGGGCTTTGGGGAGAAAAAGGAGAAATAAAATCTTTAAAAAAAATAAAATAAAAAATAATAATAAAAGAAATTTTAAAGATTATTTTTGTAGGAAGGAAATTATTGAACATCTTTATGAGAAGAATAAAACATGATAAATTTGCCCTAAAAAAAGCCACGTATCTTTTGTTACTATTGTTACTTTATTACAGTTACTTTGGTACTGTCACTATAGAGGACAAAAGAATTTGATTAACTGGTCAAGATCTCTGGAAGCCCTAAAGTTACATAATTTCCTGATTCCCTTTAACTGGTGATAGAACCACAAAAACTATTTTGGGGCGTTCTTTTCATTAGTACTTTCTGTGCTGTTTATTAACTAAAGAACTAAATTATCAGGCTTTCTCCACACTTAATTTTAGCATATACTAATTAGAAGGTCACTTACAGAACAGCCAGGTGCCCTTGGGCTACAAATACTTTTCTTTTTCATTTGACTAATTGCATTTCTGAAAAAAAAAAAAAAAGGCTTTTTTTTTTTTTTTTTTTGCTGCTTTCAAACACACCTGGACTGATAGGCACTTAATATTTTATAATGCAGTATTTCATAAGTACATAAAAATAGATCCTGTCTTCCTTCCAGCACATGCTGTTGTTTAACGTTCCAGAAAGGCTCTTCTCAGTTAGAAAGGAGCTCGCATGGGATTTTCTTATTTTAATGGGTTATTTATTGCTAACTTGGGATTTACTAATATTTATATTCTTGTTGTAACGATGTTTCTTGTGGGGATTTAACATGACATTCTGAACATTTTTTACAAAAGCATAGAGTTTCAAGGCAGAGAGGCCAAACATCTGTGTTGGTGTGTTAAGAAAGAAGCATTAACTAAATGAACTAATTTTTAGGTAGTGATTAAAAAACTTGAGAGATTTTTGCTTTTTGTGATCTTGAAGTTATTCTGTCTTTCCTGTCCTCGGGAAAATTAAATGGAACATGAGTACTGCCAAGGGGCTATTTTGTTTATCAGGTTATTTTTT
Organism: Equus quagga; assembly: GCF_021613505.1. Taxonomy (NCBI): domain Eukaryota; kingdom Metazoa; phylum Chordata; class Mammalia; order Perissodactyla; family Equidae; genus Equus; species Equus quagga. The sequence continues at coordinate 19,208,995 of NC_060280.1, forward strand.
CAATGCCAAGATAACTTTTTGAAGGGCTAATTTATAGAAGTTATAGATTATTCCTACATATCATTTCATTTCAAATAACTGATATGTATTTTAATATTTTTTCATATCTGAGATTACTAGAAATCTCTCCAAAAATATCATGGCCTTAACTCTTTCCATTTTAGCAGATACATGATTAAAACTTTTTATGTGTCAAGATCTTTACTAAGATCTTTTAACAATAAACTATAAATTTAAAACCCAGTGATGTCCTCCATTTCCAGCATCATAATAAACTGCATGCTCTGAGGGACCCTCTCACTAACATAGAAATAGATCTTAGAAAATTGCAAAACATACAATCATGCAAAAAACATAGTTTTCATACATTGTTTTTCCCAAGAAGAAAAGGAAATCTCCAATATGTCCCTCCTGTACATTCAAGAAAAGGACAAATAGGGCCTGCTCAGTGGCACAGCAGTTCAGTTCACATGTTCTTTGGCAACCCAGGGTTCGCCGGTTTGGATCCTGGGTGCAGGCCTATGCACCACTTATCAAGCCATGCTATGGCAGGCATCCTACGTATAAAACAAAGGAAGATGGGCACAGATGTTAGCTCAGGGCCAGTCTTCCTCAGCGAAAAGAAGGGGATTGGTGGCAGATATTAGCTCAGGGCTAATCTTCCTTGGGGAGTGTGGGGGAAGGCGAAGAAAGGGACAAATAGGGAAAACCAAATCCTGAGCAATTAGCAATTGGGAAAATCAGATTTGTAAGCAGAATTAAGCCTGGAAGAGGAATAAAATAATCTCTATTCAGTAGCATGCTCCTCACCCATCCTTCCAGAAGAAGTGGTTGTAAATCCTTTCTGGAATAATGCAGCCCCAAGTTAGGCAATCAGGATTCCCAGAGATGAAATTCAATAAAATATGAACTCACAATTTAAAAATGACCAAATACTGAGGAAATGAGCCAGTATGAATTAGTGTTAACAGAAACAACCAACAACAGATTTAGACCCCTAAAGACTTTATATATTGGAATTATCCAATTTGAATATATAATGATTAAAATGTGTAAATAAGTAAAAGATTGAATATAAAATAAGCGAATAACAAGAGACAAGAAAAATGGCCAGGTAAGTTTAAATTATATGATCATTAAATGTAAAAACTGAGGGGCCAGCCCCATGGCTGAGTGGTTAAGTTCACGTGCTCCGCTTCGGCAGCCCAGGGTTTTGCCAGTTCCGATCCTGAGCACAGACATGGCACCGCTCGTCAGGCCATGCTGAGGCGGTGTCCCACATGCCACACTAGAAGGACCCACAACTAAAATATACAACTATGAACTGGGGGGGGTTTGGGGAGAAAAAAGCAGGGAAAAAAAAAAGAGATTGGCAACAGTTGTTAACTCAGGTGCCAATCTTAAAAAAAAAAAGTAAAAGCTCAAAGCATGTGGAAGACTCAATATTGTTAGGATGTCAGTTCTCTGCAAATCAATCTGTAGGTTCAATGCAATCCCAATCAGAATCGCATCAGACTCTTTTTAGAAATTGACAGGCTGGTTCTAAAATTTATGTGGAAATGCGGAGTACTTAGGATGGCCAAAGCAATCTTGAAAAAGAACACAGTTGGAGGACTTATACCACCTGACTTCAAGACTTAAAATCAACTCAGAATAATCAAGACGGTGGTTACTGACAAGTATCAACAAATAGATCAACAGAAAGAGCACCCAGAAATAGACCCACATTTATGGGATTTTTGACAAAGGCACCAAAGCAATCCAATAGAAGGAGGAAAGTTTTATTCCACAAATAGTCGTGGAATAACTGAATGTCCACATGGAAAAAAGTGAACCTTGACCTCTACCTCACGTCAAACACAAGAATTAATTTGAGGTACAGTGTAGACCTAAACCTCAAATGTGGACCCATAAAGCTTTTAAGGGAAAACATGGGGCAGTTTCATGCCTTGGGAATTGCTAACAGTCTCTTAAGTCACAGAAAGCAATAAGCAAAAAAGATAAAAAGTGATCATTTACTTCATCAGAATTAAAACTAATGCTCATTGAAAGATACCATTAAGAAAATGAATAGGCAAGACTGGGAAAAAATGTTCCCAAAATATATATATGGTAAAGAACTGATTTCGTGTTTATATAATGAACGTCTACAACTTAAGAAGCAGCAGCCAAACAAACCAGTTTTTTAAAATCGACAATTTGAACAGACACTTCACAAAATAAGGTATGTGAATGGTCAATAAGCACTTGAAGAAGTACTCAATATTATTAGTTATCATGGAAATGCAACTTAAAACCACTGTGAGATACTACTATTTGTATATTTTATTGTATGTAAATTGTAGAGCAAAAGAAAAACCTATAAAGAGATATTGAACTCTAATGATATGGATGCTAAAGTACTTGGGGGAAAATATAATTGATGCCTGTGATTTACTTTGAAATGCACTAAGAGTAAGATGGATTAATGGATAGATAGATGGATAGATAAATGATAAAGCAAGCATAGTAAAATGTTATTGATGCAGTCTAAGTGGAAAGTATACAGGTGTTCAGTGTAAAATTCTTTCAACTTTGATATATGTTTGAATGTCCAGATAAAATAAGTAAACAAAGAAATAAATACATAATTAACAAAATCTCAATGGATAGGTCAAACTTTAAACTAGACACAGTGGAAGAGAGAATTATAGTGAACTGGAATACACATCTGAAGCAATTACACATATTGGAGCAGAGAGAGATAAGAAGATAGAAAATATAGAAAGGAAAGTAAGACACGTGGAGGATGTAATGAGATGGTCTAACACAGTACTGTTCAAAGTGCTAATCTGTGACAAGATAAGGAACTTACGCCAGAATGTAAATCAGTGACTTTCTCTTCATTGAGAAAGTTTTACTATGGGAAAAAAAGCTCCTAAACAGTGAGCTTAGTGCGACTTAAGCTGGCAATAGTCAGTATCTCCAAAAGTAACCAAGGGTCCTGCCTTACTAAAGAGGAGAGGCTTAGTAGTCAAGCCTCAGATTTTGTCAAGGGCTGAAAACTCCAGTCACAAACAAAGTGTTTTTATAAAATTTCATTGGTTGCTGCATAAATTCTTATATTGGGCTTCTTAGGCCAGGGGCTCTGAATAATATAGGAAACCACATAGAGGTTTAAAAGTATGAGAAAAGAGGCTTTTCTTCTGGAACCCCAAACTTCCCACATCAGATTGATTTAACAATCTGGACGTTTTTAAGGACATTCAAGCACTGCTGTTGACCAGTTTATATGTATGAAGTAGCAAATTTGGGGATTTTATTAAGTGCTGTGGTCTGAATGTGTCCTCTTGCATTCATACATCAGAAACCTAACCCCCAAGGTGATGGTGTTAGGAGGTGGGGCTTTGAGGAGGTGATTAGGCCATGAAGGCAGAACCCTCACCACCGAGATTAATGCCCTTATAAAAGAGAACCAAGAGAGCTCTCTCGCCCCTTCCACCCTGTAAGGATACAAGAAGTCTGCAACCCTGAAGAGGGTCTTCACCCGACCATGCTGGCATCCTTATCTTGGGCTTCCAACCTCCAGAACTCTGAGAAATAAATTTCTGTTGTTTATAAACCACCCAGACTGTGGTATTTGCTCTAGCAGCCCAGAACAGACTAACACATTAGGAGTATATTAATCAGTAGAATACCTCTTGTTTAATCAGGGTGTGTATTTTACTCCTTTCCTCTCTTCTCTTTCTCCAAACATGTTCTGATTTCTGCCATGTTCTAGTCTCTGTACTAGGTAGTGGAGATACTGAGATTATTAAGATATAATTCTAGTTCTTAAGGAGTTCACAGTCTAGAAGGAAAAACTCCCAGGTAAACCAGTATTTATGATATAGTGGGACATGCACTGATAGAGATGTGTGGAACAGTACTGCAAACACTACTATGGGGTTACTGGATTTAGAGTGGAAAGGAGGTGTCACAGAAGGCATTTGTCAGACAAGGATTGGGAGGGAGAGTATTCCACACAGAAGAACTTGCTAGTAGAAAAAAGAAGTGTGGAAAGGGCCTGTGTTTTTGAAAATTAAAAAATATTTCTATGTTTCCCAGTGTAGTGTAGAAAGATGGTGGGAGGTGAGATGAGAGAAGTAGATAGAGTAACTTCTGGTTAAAGTGAACAGATTGAATGTGTATATTTAATGTCAGCTACTACTCAAAACACCACTAAAACAAAAGTAAAGGAATTTTTAATGCATAAACCCACAGGCAAAACAGGAGAGGAGACAACAGCAACCACAAATTTGGAAACCAGAAAGCTGATCGATGAGTGACTTGACTTAGCAGACCCAAGAAAGCCTTTTCCTAACTAACAGTTGTAAAAGCCTTGAACCAGCCCAATTTGCAAACTGCAAAAGGCTCAGAAATTGGGCACAGTGAGTTATCGCTGAAAACAGCTTAAGATGCGGCTCAAACATTAGAAAGAGCATTGGTTGAAAGTCTCTTTAAGATGGAGTAGGATTCCCTTCTCAGATTCTTTTCCAATTCCATGTCAATAGCCAGTGGCCTCTCGTTTATCCTGGCAGAAGATTAGAGGTTTGTTTGTTTGTTTGCATATTTATTTTTAAGAGCAAGAGGATATTGCTGGCCTGGGAGATACTAGGTCTGACTAAGGGAAATTCTGTTTTGCTGTAAACAATTCTGTTTCTCAACGGAACAGCTCAGCCAGGTCATGCTGTAATGAAGCTTACAGTCAACAAGCTTCACCACGTACATGTTCTTTTTGTTTAGTCGTTCTTTGGTTTACTTCTTGTGGAGGAGAACCTAAGCAGAAGGGGCCGTTAAACAAAGTCAGTTCCTACTCCCCAACTCTGCTTTCATTCCCCACTCCCCGTTGTAAGAGAACCATCAAGCCATCATCCATAATTGTCCTATCCTTTTCCTTCTCTGACTGCCTCATACAGGCTCAGCTTCCTATGGCTCCGAAACTGGGTCAGCCACAATCATTTCTCTTCTCTGGAAATAGGCTTAAAGAAATTAAGTAATTTTCCCAAATCACACAGCTCGTAAATTGAAGAAGTGAGTTCTAAATCTAGTTTTGTTCTGTTTTGTTTCCTCTGTGCCTTTAACTCACTGATACTACATTCTTCAAAAACTGTGGCAGTTTTTGTGCTCTATAGCTAAATTGAAGTTTATATCAGGAATCTGTATTCTGGAAACTTGTGGATCTTTCTTTTCTTTTCTTTTTTTTTAAAGATTGGCACCTGAACTAACATCTGTTGCCAATATTATTATTTTTTTCCTTCTTCTCCTCAAAGCCCCCAGTACATAGTTGTATACTGTAGTTGTGGTCCTTCTGGTTGTGGCATGTGGGACGCCGCCTCAGCGTGGCCTGATGGGCGGTGCCATGTCGGCGCCCAGGATCCAAACTCGTGAAACCCTGGGCTACCAAAGTGGAGCGCGGGAACTTAACCACTTAACCACGGGGCCGGCCCCCTATTTTAAAATAACAATTGCTATTGAAAAACTCTAGGCTTAACTGAATGAAAACAGACCTTGTTTGTATTGTTCATCATTGTATACCCAACATCCAGCACAGCACCTGACACATAGCAAGTATTCAGATATTGTTTGAATACATGAATGATCACATAATTTCACAGAAGCAGTAATTATTGAAACAAGAGTCTATTTTTCTAAGTTACTTATCAACTAGGTTGTCAACAGCTTTGAGTTTCAGATTTAGAATAAAATTCATTAAGACGTTAGCTATTCTAATAGCTGTAAGGTTTAGGCCAAATCTTCAAATACTACCACTAAACCAAAATCATTGATGAAAACTCATTGATAAATCTAGTGGGAACTTTTCAGTTCTTATCTCTTTTTTTCCCCCCAATCCTCACCACCTCCACCCCCACCCCACCCCCACCTCGGTTCTACACCTGGTAGCATTTGATGGTAACCACCTCTTTGCAAAACTCTCTCCCCTTATCTTTGATGATACCATTTCTCCTGGTTTTCTACTTCTTTTGAATCTCTTTTTCCTTTTCTTTTTTTTTTTAAGATTTTATTTTTTCCTTTTTTCTCCCCAAAGCCCCCAGTACATAGTTGTATATTGTTCGTTGTGGGTCCTTCTAGTTGTGGCATGTGGGATGCTGCCTCAGCGTGGTTTGATGGATTCGAACCAACGAAACACTGGGCCGCCTGCAGCAGAGCGCACGAACTTAACCACTCGGCCACGGGGCCAGCCCCTGAATCTCTTTTTCAGTCTTCTTGGTAGGGCTTCTCTTCCCCCATCCTGTAAATGGTGATATTCATTTGCATTTTAGATCCATCTTTAGATCATCTCCCAGTCTAAGATTCTCCCTAGGCAATCTTATTCATTCATATTACCATCTTATACTTATATCTTCCAAATCTATATTTCAAGCCCAAATCTACCTCCTAAGTTCCAGACCTGAAAATCTTGCTGGTTATTGTCCATCTTAAATGTTCCAAAGCTATTTAGATATGTTCCAAACTGAAATAATCATCTTTTACCCCATATCCAGCCAACACCCACAACCACTTCCTCCTGAGTGTCCTAGTTCAACAAATGGCACAAGTAAGCCAAAAACATGGAATTAGTCTCTTTCTCTTAGGTTTATCCTCATATCTGATCAGCCACTGGTCCTATAGATTCTACTTCCTAAATGTCTATCAACTCCATCCACTTTTCTCTGACTTAAATTACAATATCCTAATTTAAGTCACCAACATTTCTTGCCTCTGTTACTACGACTACTTCTTACCTGGTCTCCCTACCTCCATCTGACCCATCCCCCTACTAATCATTGTCTTGGCCCCTGCCTACGTCTACAGCTTCAGCTTTCTCTGCTGTCATCCTCTGGCCTTTGTACATCGCATTGTGTTAGTTTGAAACACTCTTTCTACTCCTCACTCCCTCAGTCGTCCCTTTCACCTGGCTAATGCCTGCTCATCCTTTAATCTCAGTTTAGATGTCACTTCCTCCTGAAAGCCTTCCATCAGTTATGGATTGGTAGCCATTTCTATGTGCTTCCACTCTATCTTGTACTGTTCCCATCCTATCCACTGTGACCCTGCAATAGCGTTTATCACATATAATGAAATTGCCTCTTGACTTATCTGTATTCCTCATTATGTCTGGCATGAAGTAGTCTCTCAATAAAAATTTGATGAATGAGTAAATGAGTAAGTGAATGTAATATAAGTAACTGCTGCCTTAGCTGGTCAGCTCTACAGTTTCTATCCCTACACAGGCCAGGAGCTTTTACCCTTTCTTGGCTATAATCTAATCCCCAACCAGAGTCAGCCTCTGTTCACTTTTCTGTCTCTGTACACAGGCATATCTAGGTAAGAGAATGTAGATGGATAGTTTGTAATTCATGACCTCTGCTTGAAAGTAAAGCTTAAACTTCACGTACAGCTGGTCAATATTATCCCCAATAGACAGTAATGTTGTTGATATATTTAAAGCACAGGTGTTCATACCTACTGCATTAGAATCACCAAGGATGAAGCGAAAGTATCTGTATCTTTTTAAAGTTCCACAGGTAAATTTGATTTGTAGCTAGAGTTGAAAAACCAGTGTCCTATTATCTAATATAGTCATTTTCAAAACTTCTCTTAAATTTTTTAAATATGCATTTCTAGGCCCCATCATCAGAGATTCTGATGCACTAAGCCTGGGATGGGATAGATTGGAGCTAACATTTAAAACTTTTCAACAGCAAAATGGACAGCTTTATAGATATGCAATGACCATTGCATAGAGTATTCTATCAAATACTCTTTAGTCGTTTTCAGGAAAGCTGAAAAAGGATTTCTGCATTGTCAGAGAGGTTAGACTGGATGCTCCCTACGTTCCTCTTACCTCTGAATTCCATAATCTCAGGATATTTTTTTCATCCTTGCTCACTAGAAGCAGTCCTGGCCCTCCCCAGTTCATAACACATTATCATCTTTGGTCCATGAAAGGTCCGTTTCTTGTTTTATTTATTTGTTTATTTATTTTCATCACCATTATGCATCCAATCTCCTGCAGTCATTTTAATGTGTTTAATATATTGTTTTCTATGCAGATGTTCTTGAAAAGTGTATACTAGTGCACATGTATTTTTAATTTATATAAATTGTGTATTGTATTCTTATTCTGTTTCTCTAGTTAATCAGGATTATTTTTAATATCATTTTATGAAGCTAGTGTAAATCAGATTCCAAAACCAAATAGGAATCCAAAAAGGAAAGAAAAAGATAGTTCCACTTTTTTATTCAATGTAAATGCAGAGTTTCTAAGTAAAATATTGGCTGATTGATTCCAGGAGTGCGTTAAAAAAATAAAACATCACAATATAGTGGAATTCTTTTAGTGTAATTCACCACACTAATAGATTAAAGGAGAAAAATTATGATTATCTTAATAAGTGCAGAGAGGGCTTTTCAGAAAGTTCAGTGTGTATTTGTGTGAAAGTTCTTAGCAAACTGTTATTAGAGAAAAACTTCCATACTTGGTAAAACCTACATACCAAAGACCTGCAGCAAGCCTTATAGTTAATGAAGAAACTATATGCGTTCCCTTAAGATTGGAGCAAGATGAAGATGCTTACTGTTATTGCTACTGTTAACAATGTTGTCAAATCATTATGTTGTACCCCTAAAACTAATATAATGTTATATGTCAATTATATCTCAATTTTAAAAAACTATTATAAAGGGGGAAATAAGAAATGAGATCTAAGGCTTGGAAGAGAAAGCTGTCATTTTCAGATTATATAATCCTCTGCCTAAAAAAAGTGCCACATTGAACAAATTATTTTAACTAATAAGACGATTTAGTTAGGTTGCTGGGTATAAGATCAATCCACAAAAATCAGTAAGCATTTCTTTTTGCCAGCAAAAACCAACTAAATAAATTTTTTAAAAATCTTCCCTCTCTTCCCACCCTTCATTCCCTTCTCTCTTCCTTCCTTCCCTCCTTCCCTCCATCCCTCCTTCTTTCATCCTGCGTCCAAGCACCATTAGGCAGGCTCAGGCAGGGCAGTAATGGCAACCAGGCAGAGGCTGGGCCCCATACTTGCAAAAATGGAGTCCAGGTAAGGTAGTATTGGTGGCCCAGTGTAATCAGAATACCGTTTACTTTCAGAAGACTGAAGAAATAAATAAATATATTGAGAATAATGATAGCCAGGTTTTTCACTGTTAGAGAAGGTGCAAATATGGAAAAGGAGAAAGCTAGAATGAATCCTATACTTTTGAATAAAGTAGAGCTAATGATACAAATTCATAATTTTCAACATATATATAGATAGATACTGAAATAAAGATAAGTGGAAATGCGTGTGTATGTCTGTGTGTGTGTGCAGGGGGGTATGTATGTGTATTTCCTAGCTCTATTTGTTGAGAAGGCCTGGCAGCAGAGACACCCCAGTAACAATGTGCACACCTAGTATCTAGATCTTGGTTTTTAAATACCAGTTTCAACAAAGGAAGAAATGACTCCTTGAAGAAATGGCCAGGGCCAGGACTAGGGCAAGGAAAATATACGAAAGGCTTGGAGTATCTTTGTATTCTAGAAAGTACAGCAGTGCCCAAAGAATGAATGAACTCTAGTTGGATTTTTTTATTGTAATATACAATATTGCATAACATAAAATTTCCCACTTTAACCATTTTTAAGTGTATAGGTCAGTGGCATTAAGCACATTAACACTGTTATCCAAACATCATCACCATCCATCTCCGGAACTATTCCCATATTCCCAAACTGAAACTTACCAACTAAACAGTTACTCCCATTTCTCCCCTCCCCACCAGCCTCTGGCAATCACCATTCTTCCTTCCGTCTTTATAAATTTGACAACTCTAAGTACTCATGTAAGTGGAATCATATAGTATTTGTCTTTCTGTAACTGGCTTATTTCACTTACCATAATCTCCCCATGGTTCATCCAGGTTGTAGCATGTGTCAGAATTTCCTTCCTGTTTAAGGCCAAATAATGTCCCATGGTATGTACATACCACATTTTGCTTATCCATTTATTTGTCAACAAACACGTTAGGTGACTTGCACCTTGTGGCTGTTGTGAATAATGCTGCAGTGAACATGGGTGTACAAATATCTCTTCAAGGCCCTGCTTTCAGTTCTGTTGAATGTCTACCCAGAAGTGGAATTGCTGGATCATATGGCAATTCCAGTTTTAATTTTTTGAGGGACCACCTTACTGTTTTCCACAGTGACTGTACCATATTATGTTCCCACTGGCAGTGCACAAGGGTTCCAGTTTCTCCACAGCCTCTCCAATACTTATTATTTTCTGTTCTTTTGATAATTGCCATCCTAAGGGTGTGAGGTGGTATCTCATTGTGATTTTCATTTGCATTTTCGTAATGGTAGTAGTGTTGTTGAGCATCTTTTCATGTGCTTATTGGCCATTTGTATATCACCTTTTGAGAAATGTCTGTTTAAGTCCTTTGCCCACTTTTTCATCACTCTAGTTGAAATTTTTGAGGATTTTGATACTATCCTTCTAAAATTTACATGAAAGAACATGAAGAACAAAGAAGAGAGGACTTTCCCTATCAGACGTCAAGATATACTTTGAAATCATGATAATAAAACCATTGTCTTTTTAGAGCACAAACATGCTAATAAACCAATGAGATATAATAGAGCACACACAGACAGACTTCGTGTTCATGGAAACTTAGTAGGTGTCACAAATCAGTGGGGAAAGGAAGGCTTGTTTAGTAAATGGTGCTGGGAAATTAGATCACTGTATGAAGAGGAATAAAGCATTCCTAGATAGCAGCACATATAAAGATGTTCTTCAGAGGGATTAAACATATAAATGTAAAGAAAAAATTCCAAAGTTAATGAAAGAAATGAAGATGAGGTATCTTTGTGACCTAGGGGCAGAGGAGAAGTTCTTAAAATTTGAAACATAAATACAACAGTACAAAGAAAAAAAGCAGATTGATTCCTTAAGTTATTAAGACTCTTTAATCAATGAAGGACAACATGGATGAAATTAAATTATGGATGTTGATTTAATAGACCAGAAATTTTGTTTTACTATGTCTAAATGACAAGGAAATAGTATCTGGAATATACAAAGAATTTCTGTAAATCACCAAGAATAAATCAGCAACCCAAATGGAAAAATGTAAAAAAGGTATGAACAGCTCTTTATAAAAAATAGAATTCAAAAAGCTATAAGGATATGCAAATTAAAACAGTAACTCTTTATACTCAGACAGGCAAAAATTAGAAAATAGAATAATGCCATGTTGGTAGGGGTGTGACAGTATAGGAATCTTCTTGCACGGCTGTTGAAAGCAGAGATAAGTACAGTCATTTTGGAGAGCGATCAGGTGGTACTTAGTCACAACGAGGGTACACATACCCTATGATCCAGCAGTAGTCCTGGACAGATGATTGAAAGGAAGAGAGAGAGAGATCTTATACAAGACCATAAGAGGACTTGTACCTGGTTACTCGCTTATTTATGATGTCAGGACATTGGGGCAATCTGAGTGTTTGTCACTGGGATAGTAGCTAGATAAAATTTGGTGAACGTGCACCATGTGGAGTACTACACAGCAGCTTTTAAAGATGTGCTAATGTGTACATAGCAACATGTATGGATATTGAAGGAATTATTTGTAATCCTATGTAATAAAGTACAATGTTCAAATTTACCCTTGCCTACTACAGGAATTAAAATATAGGATTTATCTATACATCTGTAATTAGTTGATGTTTGTAGATTATTTAGTCTACAGGAGTTTTCTTGTTTTTGAAGAGAGGGAGAGTGAGGACAAATTGAAGCCCCTGTCTGTCTCTCACTGCCTTTAAGCCTTCAACTTTGGTGATGCAGTTGACTTGCAGGAAAAGTTAATTCCCTTCACTACAGAGCTGCACACATGCCAGCTCAGAATTCAAAGAAGCTGAAAGAGGAAATCCAGCAGGAGCTGGAGGAGCTGCAAGCCTGACTGACAAGATAAGACGGCAGATGAGCGACAATACGTACACGCAGCACCTAACCCTGCACTGACTTCGGAACATAAGCGTGGGTGCTGCTTCACTTCCACCTTCCAGATCTCTGGCAACTCTACCGCAGAACCATACAGGGAAGGAAATTCTGAGGAAAATAGTTCCAGTTTAGCTAAGTTGACACTACACAAAGTTACCACCCTCTTCCCAGACAATACCCTAATGTGACATGAGACCATGTGACGTTGTGAACTCAGTTTGTATTGTAATTCAGTCACCTATAGGATTAGACTTTGTTATAATATTTAGACATCTTAACCCTGCAGCTGCTGGATCTTATTTAAGATAAATAAGAGCAATCGTAGAAACTTTCTGGTCCCTTACCTGAACCGTGTAATAGAAATTTAACACCCTGAGCTTATTATGATCTTTCTCCTTGTTCTCTAGTACACTTTGAAATAGTGGACTAGCCTCATTGTTCCCTTTATTTGAACTGAAATATTTATGGCAAATAGTTGGTTATCTGTAGGCACTTGATTATAGTTGTCTATAGGTGATAATTTAAGTAATTGTTTTGCCATTGAGTGCCATTGATTAATGATTTCTCATTAACTACTGGCAAAAGATTTATTAATACTTTTTGTTCTTAATGATTATTAAGATTTCATTTTTTAAGAACAGTTTTAGGTTCACAGCAAGATTAAGGGGAAGGTATAGAGATTTCCCATATGCCTTCTGCCCCTGCACATGCATAGCCTCCCCCATTATCAACATTCCCCACCAGAGTGGTACATTTGTCACAATTAATGAACCTACATTGACACATCATAATCACCTAAAATCCATAGTTTACTTTATGTTTCACTCTTGGTGGTGTACAGTCATGAGGTTTGGACAAATGTATAATGAGATGTATCCTTCATTATGGTGTTACACAGCGTATTTTCACTACCCTAAAACTCCTCTGTGCTCTGCCTGTTCATGCCTCCTACCCCCTAACCCAGCAATTATTAATACTGTGACTCTAATCAGATCAAAGAGCCAATTCCAGATTTCTCTCCTTCAAGTTGCTTTTCTCCTGAAACAACTTCTGGTACAGGTCAGGAAAATCCTTAAGTAGCACTCTTCATTTTCTACAAGTTTGTTATATTATACTTCTCTTGGTTGCATCTGTCTAAATGTGTAGAACAGACCAACAGTAATTTCCAAATGTTCTGGGCAATACAATAATTGCTTTTGCAAGTGAAATTTAAAATATTATCTTACCTATTTATTTCAGATTTCGTTGAGTGTTTACATATCTAAAAGACATTTAATGGAAATCTAAGAGACTGCTGACAATCACAGATTTGACATTCTGTGCATTGAGGGAAAGATCCATGAAACATAGTAATTGGTATTTTTGCTGAGACAGAAATTTGAGCTATACGTGCAATGCTAGAATGTGCTAGTGAAACACTTGAGTAGTGTGTAAGCCTTGCTAATCATTACCCATTCTGCATCTCAACTTGACCTTGTTTTCAAGTAGTCACTGTGTGACTCATGAAATTATATTTGTGAAATATATAGTATTTATGACGTGTTGTTTAAAGAATAAAAATAAAATAAACACACATGTATCCAACACCCAGTTTAAGAAATAGAACATTAACATTGAAGTCCTTGGGAGCTCCATCTCAACTGTTCCCACTCTTGTTCTCCCTTAGAGCCACTCTCCTGAATTTGGTGTTATTCATTCCTTTGCTTTTCCTTATGGTTTTGCCCCATATGTATACTCTTAAAATATTATTCAGTTTAATTTTGCCTATTTTGACCTTTATGTAATTGGAATCATCCTGTTTCTTCATTTATACAGTAAGTATTAATTGAGCAACTGCTCATAATGCTCACCGATGTTGGCGCAGGTAGTTATGGTTTATTTATGTTCACTGCTGTATGAGTCCATTCTACTGTTGAAGAACATTTGGCCTGTTTTCATGGCTGGGCTGGAACAATGAAAACGGTGTTGTAACTGGAACAGTGTTGTAATGACCATTCTTGTACACTGATGCACTTGTGCAAGAATTTCTCTTGAATAGACACATAGGAATGGAATTACTGAGTTGAGTATGTGCAAATTCAACTTTACTAGATTATGACGTTATTTTCTAAAATATCTTTACAAATTTCATTCTTACAGCAATCTATGACAGTTTCTATTACTTCATATCTTTGCCAACTTTTAGCATTAAAAAATTCTTAATGTTTAGGGCTGGTCCAGTGGCCAAGTGGTTAAGTTCGCGCGCTCCGCTGCAGGCGGCCCAGTGTTTCTTTGGTTCGAATCCTCAGCACGGACATGGCACTGCTCATCAAACCACGCTGAGGCAGCGTCCCACATGCCACAACTAGAAGGACCCACAACGAATAATATACAACTATGTACCGGGGGGCTTTGGGGAGAAAAAGAAAAAAAAAATTCTTAATGTTTAAATTCTACCAGTGTGATGATTGTAAAAGGGTATATCATTGTAGTTATAATTTGCATTTCCCTGATAGCTAATAAAATGAAAGAATTTTTCATGTTTATTGGCTTTGCGTGTTTTCTATGTTAGGAAATGCCTATTTGCTTCTTTTGCCCTTTTTATCTTTTGCATTGTTTATCTTTTTCTCATTGATTTTTTTTTTTTTAAAGATTTTATTTTTTCCTTTTTCTCCCCAAAGCCCGTCCGGTACATAGTTGCATATTCTTCGTTGTGGGTCCTTCTAGTTGTGGCATGTGGGACGCTGCCTCAGCGTGGTTTGATGAGCTGTGCCATGTCCGCGCCCAGGATTCGAACCAATGAAACACTGGGCCGCCTGCAGCAGAGCACGCGAACTTAACCACTCGACCACGGGGCCAGCCCCTTTTTCTCATTGATTTTTAAGAGTTCTTAATATGTTCTGAACGCCAATCCTTTCTTGTTGTAGGTGTCTCTTCCTAGTGTGTAGTTGTCTTTTTCGTGCTTTTCTGATATCTTTTGATGAATATGTTTGTAATTTTAATGTAGTCAACTTCGTTAATCATTTCCATTATGGTTTTTACTTATGTCTTATACAAGAAATCCTTCCCTACCTTGAGATCCTAAAGATATTCTGATGTCCTCTTCAAAAATTTGATAATTTTGCCTTTCATATTTAAGTCCTTAGTCTATCTGAAATTGATTTTTTGTGTATTCTATGAGGTAGAGATCCAGTGTATTTTTTTCAAATGTGTAACTAGTTGCCTGCAAAACTATTTATTTAATAGTGTATCCTTTCTCCAATGATTTGCAATGGTCCCCTTTTCATACATCACTTTTCTATAAATCTGTGGGTCTATTCAGGATTTCTGTTCTCTTGATCTGTTTGCCTATTTTCCCCAAAGCATCCGATAGTCTTAAGGTTTTATAATAAGTTTTAATATCTGCAAGGCGAGTCCCCTACTGTATCTTCCTAAGGAATATCTTGCCTATTCTTTGCCCTTTGCTTTTCTATATGATTTTAGAATCACCATATTAAATTCCATGCGAAGCTCTAATGAGACTCGGATTAAAATTACCTTGAATCCATAGACTAATTTAGGGAAGAACTGACATTTTTTGAGTCTTCCTTTCCATAAATATGGCGTATTTTTTAAGGTATATAGGTCTTCAATGTCTTTTAATAACATTTTATGACTTTCTCCACAAAGGTCTTATACATCTTTTCTTAGATCTATTCCTGGTTACCCTTTTTCTTTGTTGTTACCGTTGTTGCTGTTATGGGTGGTATCTTTTAAAATTACATATTCTAATTACTTTTTTCTGATATATAGAAACATAGCAAATTTATTCATTAATATTGCAAACTTCCTTAGTTCTAATAATTTGTCTGTGTATATTTTTTAGTTCTTTATGTTGGTAGTCGTATTGTCCAGTAAGAGTAATTCTTTTTACCTGATTTTCCAAACTTTATACATTTTATTTCTTTTCTTGTTGTCTGTCAAGGATTATTGTGTAACATTAAATAGAAGTGATACTACCTTTCTTTTAAAATTTAATAATTGAACTTTATATTTGCTGAAAAGTTTTGGTAGATGTCCCTATATCAGGTTAAAAGGTTCTCTTCCATTCCTAGTTTGTTAAGCATTTTTATCATTAATCGGTGTTGAACTTTATGAAATGCTTTTTCTGCAACTATCAGTTGTTTTCATGGATTGTTGGACTTCATGTGTTAGGAATTTTTCCCATGATTGCTTCCGTGATTATGATTAGCCTATAATTTCTTATATTGTCCTTGACTAGCATTGGAGAAAGGTTATACTTGGTATCTGAAAACGAAGTAGGGAGTGTTCCTCTGTCTGTCTTCTCTGAAAGTATATGTTAGATTGAAACAGCATGTTCCTTGGAAGTTTGTTAGAACTCACCAGTGAAGCTGTCTGAGCCTAGTGTTTTCTCTGTAGGAATATATGAAATTCCTAATTATAGACTATTCAGTTTTCATTTTTTATTGAGTTTGTTTGGTAATTTTTTCCTAGGAATTTGTCTATTGTTGTTTTTTCTTTTTAGAAAAAAATTTTTTTCTTTTTTTTTGAGGAAGATTAGCCCTGAGCTAACTACTGCCAATCCTCCTCTTTTTGCTGAGGAATACTGGCCCTGAGCTAACATCTATACCTATCTTCCTCTACTTTATACGTGGGACCTACCTCAGCATGGCTTTTGCCAAACAGTGCCGTGTCCGCACCTAGGATCTGAACCAGTGAGCTCCGGGCCACCGAGAAGCAGAACGTGCGAACTTAACCACTGCGCCACCAGGCCGGCCCCCCAAATTTTTCTTTTTTAAAATAGGTTTTGCCAATTTCCTTTCTCTGTAAACCACTTAACTTTGTATTAATTTCACCTCTATTTTTGTTATTTCCATTTTTCTACTTTTTAGATTCATTCTGGTTTTTTTTTTTTAACTTCTTAAGCTACAGGTTTAAGAGGTTCCCAAACTTCCTGAGTTCACAGAATCTTCAATATCTCACTAATCTTTTCTTGGTGCTCCCTGGGCCTAACAGCTTCACTTATTAAGTAGTTAGGGCCAATTTAATGTGTATTTATGTCCTTACAAGTAAATAACCATTTGAGAAAATAATACACACAAATTGAAGAAAATTAATACTTTTATTTCATTTTTAAATAACTGCAGTTCCCTACTAATGGGATATGTGCTCCTCTTAAGTACTCCACAGCTGCTCAGACTGTGCTTTGCGCTACCTACGTTTCCTGTTTCACCTTGCTTTTAGCATAGTACTTGTTTTTAAGTCACAGCAACTGCTGAATACCCAGCTTCACAAAGATAGGATGTTGTTGATAGTAAGGTAGCACAAGCTGATGCTGGAACTGACTTACCTCAAGCTGGTTGTTCATGCAATGTCAAGAGACGTTGAGAGATGCTGTCTTTACCTTGAAAATTAAAATTCTACCATGTCACTCCTATGATTTTAATGTAGCGCCCCTGGTGACTCATCCCACAGTTTAGGAACCAGGGCTCTAAGATATTCTTTTTAATTACTGCATAACATTTCATGGTGTGGCTGCAACCCAATTTTTTATTTTTTAAAAAGATTGGCACCTGAGCTAACATATGTTGAAATCTTTTTTTTCCTTCTTTTTCTTCTTCTTGTCCCCAAAACCCCCCCCCCCCCCCCAGTACATATTTGTATACTCTCCTAAAACCCTGGGCTGCTAAAGCCAAGCACATAAACTGAACCACTTGGCCACAGGGCTAGCCCCTCAGCATTTTTTTCAAGCAATTTCCTATTAGTGGGAATTCACTTTCTGTCCAGTTTTTTTCCCACCTTAAACAAAGTTTCAGTAAACGGACTTGTACACATGTCTTTTTTACTGATAGTTTTATATTTCTGTGGGTTAGAGTCCTAGGAATGCAACTGCTTGATCAAAGGGTGTGTGTATATTTAGTGCTAATAAGTATTGACAGACTGATTTCCAAAAAGGCTGTTAGGATCATGTTTCCGCCAGGGATTGTTGAGAGCATCTCCTTCTCAACATTCCTGCCAACGATAGGTTCAACTGGCTGTTTTCAGTGTTTCTCGTTTACCAAATAGGCAAAAATGATATGGCAAAAAGTACAGATAAAAGATTCCATTTAGTTTACTTCCGATTCCCAGCACCTAGAACAGTGCCTGGCCCATGGAAAGTCTCAATATATATTTGTCAAGTGTGTGAATCAGGAATGAATGAATCAACCAGTCAACCAGTCAGTCAACTAATTTCCTTGTTTCTTTAATTTGCAATTCTTTCACCATTAATGAATTTTAGCATCAATTTAGGTGTTTGTTTGACCTTTCCAGAGTTGTTCTACTGTGACTTGCTTATACATACTTCCTGCCCATTTTTCATTTGGATTATTTGACTTTTTCTAGACAACTTGGAAGAGCACTTAGTTTAATGTGGATACTGCCTTTTAAAATTTTTTCCCCAAACGTATTATTTATCTCTTGGCTTTGTATTTTATCTTTTGCCATAGAAAAACTTTTAATTTTTTGCTCAGATTTTGGCTGTTCTTTTTCTTAGCCTCTGTATTTTCATTCTAATTAAGAAGGGTTTTTTTTGTCCTCAAGATATACATGTTGTCTAAATGTTCTTCCAAGATTCTTATTTCATCTGGAATCTATTTTTATAATTACATAGTGTATTACGTGTCCAATTTTATTTTCTTCCAAAAGCATAGCCAGTTAATGCCAGCACAATTTATTAAACAATTCATAGCTTTCCCGCTGAATTGAACCACCACATTTATCATACATTGAATTCTCACAGATACTGTAATTTCTGGATCTGTTATTCTAGTTCATGGATATTTATGTATATCTAAACTAACACCATATTGATTTGATTAAGGGACTTTATTATGTTCTGATATCTGATAAGGCAAAGCATCTCACAGTAATATTCTTTTTTGTACTTTTTTTTTAGCTATTCCTGGACATTGACTGTTTCATATAAACATTAAGATGATAATATTCACTTCCCAAAAAAAATCAGTTAGAATTGAGAATGCACACCAATTGAAATTGCATTTAATTTATATGTTAATTTGAGGAGAATTAATATTTTATTATCTTCAGTCTTCCTGTCCAATAACTGGTCCATTTTTCCATTTTTGTTTTATGCCTCTCAATAAGCTTTTCAGGTTTTCTTCTTACAAGTTTTTTGCTTTGTTAAATGTATTCCCTGGTGTTTTATAGTTTATATTACCGTTGTGAATGGAGTGCATTTCCCATTCCCATGTCTAGTTACCTTTTTTTTTTTTTTTGAGGAAGATTAGCCCAGAGCTAACTACTGCCAGTCCTCCTCTTTTTGCTGAGGCAGACTGGCCCTGAGCTAACATCCGTGCCCATCTTCCTCTACTTTATATGTGGGACACCTGCCACAGCATGGCGTGCCAAGCAGTGCCATGTCTGTACCCAGGATCCGAACTGGTGAGCCCCGGGCCACCAAGAAGCAGAATGTGCGAACTTAACCGCTGCACCACCGGGCCGGCCCCTCTAGTTGCTTTTTGCTCAAATAAATGTGAGCTATTGATTTTATATATTTATTTCATATGTCTCAATTTTACCAAATTCTCTTATTAATTTCAGTTTTCTATTAGAGTATCTTGGGTTTTCTAGGCATGCAATAGTACAAGCCCCCACAAAAGATAGTTTTATCCCCTCTTTGCCAATGTTTACTCCATGTATTTATTTCATTTTCATGTCTTATTGTATTTGCCAGAAGCTCCAAGACAGTATTAAATAAAATCTCATAGAAGTCATTCCTGTCTCATTCCTTATTGAAATGGTTAGTGTTTTGTCATTTAGGATAATATGTATTATTTGGCTTTAGTGAATATTCCTTATCGTATTTAACCAGCTTTCTTCTATTCCCATTTTACTTAGTTATTACATGAATTGGCTGATAAATATTTTATGACTTTTCAGCACCTATTATAATAATATGTTTTTCTCTCTTTTAATGTGTTGATAAAACGGATTAAATTGATAAATTTCCCTCACTGAACCATGTTTGCATTCCTTTACCCTTCCCGTGAAACTTGTATTATTTCTCTGTGAAAGTTTGTAGAATCTTCTCTTTGACTCCAGTCTTCTGAAATTTCATGATGATGTCCCCTTTTGTCATTGGGCTATTTGAATGTGTTCTGCTGGCTACCTGACTGGCCCTTTCAATCTAGAAGTTTCTGTCCTTAAATTCTGAACTATTTTCTTGAATTATTTTCTATGATTTCCTTTCCCTCATTTTCTCAATTTGCTCTTCTGGAATTTATGCTATTCAGATGTTGGCCTTCCTGAACCAGTCCTCTAATTTTTTTTCTTACTATTTTCTGTTTCTGCCCTTTTGCTTTTCCTTCTGTGAGATTATCTCAACATTATCTTCCAACCCTTCTATTGAATTTTTACGTTTCAGCTATGATATTTTTTAATATTCAAGGACTTTTTATTCTCTGAATATTCCCTTTTGTTGGTATTCTGATTTTGTTTCATGAATGTAATAACTTAACATATCTATCTGAAGATATTGATTGTGTGTACGTGTGTGTGTGTGTGTGAGAGAGAAAGAGAAATTTTCTTATCCTTTCATGGTTTCTGTCTCCCTGTAGTTCCTTTTGCCAGTTTTTCTTTTGGTCTTTGTCTTTTATATTAGAGGCTTTGCTCAGATGTCTTGTAATCTTTGGTTGTCTGCTTATAGGGTAACCCTCAATATCAATATCTTTAATTTTTTTTCTTTTTGGGGGGCAAGGGCCTGTTCAGATTTCCCAAAAAATAATCTTCTAGTCTCCTACTTGGAATGGAAAGACCTGGCTGCCAGAGTTCTAGGAGCCCATTAGAGTAAGGGCTAGGTGTCTTAACATTCAGTATGTAATATTTTACTTAATTTCTCTCATTTTCAGTGTGGTACACCTACCTTCCGTTATGTCTGGTGTCCTGCAATCCAGTGATCCTCTTTTGTACTTTCCCCAGACATCTGCTAAAAGAGGAGGGGGTGGCAGTCCAGCTACATGGAGTGGATGAGACAGTCTGGTGGTCCAGCTTTTAAGATACACTAGAAATAGTTCTCCTTTTGGAGCACTTCCTTCGCCCCATTTCGGAAGTAGCTGGTGCTGCCGGTTCCTGACACTTTGAAGGTTCTCATGTGTAAATAGGATTGTTCCTGGTTTTCCCTGTTGTTAGCTTAGGATTTAGTGTTCCCATTTCTGCCATTTATTCATCTGCATTTAACTTTCCATTTCTTCCCATTCTTATTAAGTGTGTAGTTATAGGGTATACCTTTTTAAAGAAAATGTCTTTATTGTAATTTAAGTGGGGCTTTTAGGAGGAAGCACATTTGGATGTGTATTTAGGAGGAAACAAGTTCAGACGTGTATAAAATTCTCAACTTTACTCACCTACAAGTAAAGTCCATATCTTAGAATGGTGTACAAAGGCGTGCCTTCCTTTCTAGCCTCATATTTATCACCATGTCTCATCTTACTAGTTTAAATTCCATTCAGCCACCTTCTTTACAGTGTAGTGACCAAACTGTCTTTTGCCTTTGTACCTTTGTTCATCCAGCTTTCTTGTCCTGGAATGCTGTTACCCTCCAATCTGCCCCAAATCTGACCAACGTACCATTCAAGCCTCAGATCAACTTTTATCTTTCATGTCATGCTCAGGTAGAAATGGCCATCGTCTTCATCTTTTATATTATCTTACCATAGCACTAATAATAGTTTTTTGTAACTTTTTAAACATATAATAAACTGAATATAGTTCAAGTGTACCACTTGGTAACTTTTTTAACATGTGTATATACCTATGTAACCATCACCACAAACAAGATAATGAGCATGGGGCCGGCCCAGTGGCTGAGTGGTGAAGTTCGCATGCTCCGCTTCAGCGGCCTAGGATTTCACAGGTTCAGATCCTGGGCGCAGACATGGCACCGCTCACAAGGCCACGTTGAGGCGGCATCCCACCTGTCACAACTAGAAGGACCCACAACTAAAATGTACAACTATGTACTGGGGGGATTTGGGGAGAAAAAAGCAGGGAAAAAAAGATAACGAGCATATCCATCATCCCCAAAAGTTTACTGGTACCCTTTTGTAATTCTTCCCTCCCTCCTCTCTACACCCTACCTTCACACCCATCCTCAGGCAACTACTAATCTTTCTGTCACTATTGATTAGTTTGCATTTTCTAAATTTTATATAAATAGAATCCTAGTATAGAATCAAATCTTTTTTTGTCTGGCTTCTTTTACTCAAACCATTTTGAGATTCATCCATGTTGTAGCATGTGTCAATAGTTCATTACTTTTTATTGATGAGTAGTATTCCCTTGTATGGATATACTGCAGTTTGCTTATCCATCCCCCTGTTGATGGTTTCCAGTTTGAAGCTTTTACAAATAAAGCTACTTTGAACATTTATGTACAAGTCTTTCATGGACATATGCGTTTATTTACATTGGGTAAAATCCCAGGAGTGGCATGGCTGGATTCTGTCGTAGGTGTGTGTTTAACTTTTTAAGAAATTGCCAAGCTATTTTTCAAGTGACTCTATCATTTTTCATTCCCATCACAAGTGTGTGAGAGTTCCAGTATCTCCACATCGTTTCCAATACTTACTGTGGTCAATCGTTTTAGTTTTAGCCTTCCTAATAGATGTGTAGTTGTATCTCATATGGTTTTAATTTGCATTTCCCTAATGACTAATAGTATTGACCATCTTTATTTATTTGCCATCTATATATCTTCTTTGTTGAAGTGTCTGTTCAAATATTTTGTCCATTTTTAATTGGGTTGTTTGTTTTCTTATTGCTGAGTTTGGAGAGATTTTTATCTATTCTGAATACAAATCCTTTATCAAATATGTGATTTTTAAATATTTTCTTCCAGATGCCTTTTTATTTTCTGAACACTGTCTTTCAAATCAGAAGTTTTTTTGTTTTGATGAAATTCAGTTTATCAGTATGTTCTTTATG
Source organism: Equus quagga (assembly GCF_021613505.1). Taxonomy (NCBI): domain Eukaryota; kingdom Metazoa; phylum Chordata; class Mammalia; order Perissodactyla; family Equidae; genus Equus; species Equus quagga. The sequence goes on from NC_060280.1 coordinate 19,231,983, forward strand.
GATAGATATGCTTTTGGTTCTTTATGGATAGAAAAAACCTAAGAAGTCTTTTTTAAACCCAAGGTGACAAAAGTTTTCTATGTTTTTTCTTCTAACAATACATTTATGTTTTATGTTTAGGTCTATGATCTGTTTTGAGTTTATTACTTTTTATAGTGCAAAATATGGAGCCAAGTTTGATTTTTTTTTTACAAATAGATATCTAACTGTTGTAGGATCATTTGTTGAAAACAGTATTCTTTCCTCATTGAATTGGCTTTGCACTTTTTGGGGGAAACAGTTGTCCATGTATGTGTAGGTCTATTTCTAAACTCTGTTCTATTCCATTGATGTATATTTCTGTCTTTATGTCAGTATCACACTTTTAAATCACTGTAGCTTTATAATACATTTTGAAATAGGTGTTGTTAGTTCTGCAACTATGTTCTTCATTTTCAAAGTTGTTTTGGGTCTCCTAAGTCCTTTGCATTTTCATATGAATTTAAAATGAGGTTTTCAATTTGTACAAAGAAAGCCTGCTGGCATTCTGATTTGAGATTGTATTGAATACAATCTTTGTATCAGTTTGAGGAGAATTGATATCTTAGCATCAGTTCAGTTCTTTATCAAATACATGATTTTTGCAAGTCATTTACCAAATATATGATTTTTGATGTTAAATCCTTTATCAACTATATGATATATAGTTGTTCATGGGACAATGTTGAATTTTCGTCTGAACTCGGTATACCTAATTATTTAGATCTTCTTAAATTTCTTTCGGCAATATTTTGGAGTTTTAGTATACAGTTCTATGACATCTTTTATCAGATTTATCCCTAGATATTTCATATTATTTTTATTCTATTATAAATGGTATTTTTTATTTCACTTTCTGTTTGTTGATTTTATGTAAAACTACAACTGATTTTTTTATGATCAGTATATGTGTATTAATCATGTATCCTACAACCATCCTAAACTCATGTATTAGTTCTATTAAGATTTGTTATAGATTTCAGTAGATTTTCTATATGGCTGATTGTGTTGTCTGTAAATAAAACCAGTATTGCTTTTTTCTTTCCAATCTATATGCCTTTTACTTGTTTTTCTTGCCTTATTCCACTATCTAGCTCTTTCAGTAAAAGGTTAAATGAAAGTGGTAAGAGCAGGCAGGCATCCTTTTGTTTTTCCTGATCTTCGAGAGACAGCATTCAGTCTTACATCAAGTGTAGATGTAAGTGCAGACGTTAACTGCAGGTTTTTCCTAGATACTCTCTATCTGTTTAAAAAAGTGTCCTTTGATTCGTAGGAGACTGAGTTTTTATCAAGAACGGGTGTTGGATTGTGTCAGATTCTTTTTTCTGTATCTATTAAGATGGCCATTTTTTTTCTTTTTAGTTTTTTAACATAATGAATTTTGTTGATTTTCTAATGTGAAACCAGCTGTCCGTCCTACTTGGTCCTGATGTATTAACTTTTTAAATATATTGTTGGAATCGACTTGCTAAAATTGTGTTTAGGACTTTTCTTTCTGTGCTTATGAAGGATATTAATCCATAGTTTTCTTTTAATGTCTTTGTCTGGTTTTAGAAGCAGGATATTCTAGCCTCATAAAATGAATTGACAAGTATATCCCTCTATTCAATTTTCTGGTAGAATTTGTCTAGAATTGGTATTATTTTTTACTTAAATATTTGATAGAATTCACCAATTAAGCCATCCAGCCCCGGATTTTTCTTTGTGGGAAAGTTTTTAACTACAAGTTAAATTATTTCATAGATGTGCTATTCAGGTTATCTGTTTTTTTAAAAATGACTTTGGCAGCTTGTGTCTTATAAGGAATTTGTCTTTTTCATCTAAGGTGTCCAATTTATAAGCACAAAGTTGCTAATCATATTTCCTTATTATCTTTTTAATTTCTATAAGTAATGCTATTTTTCATAGCAATATGTTGTCTTCTCTTATTTCCTGTTTAATCTGGCTAGAGATTTGTCTATTTCATTGAATTTATCAAAGAACCAGTTTTTGGTTTTATTGATTTCTCTTGTTTTATTTTTTAATTATTGAGTTCTGATCCAATATTTAATATCTCATTTCTTCTACTTCATTTTTAATAGACTCTTTCTCTATTTTTTTAAGGTAGAAGCTAAGGTGATTGATTCGAGACCTTTCTTCTTTTCTAATTTAGGCATTCAGTGCTATAAATTTCCCACCAAGTACTACTTTAGCAGCAGCCAACAAATTTTGATATATTTTCCTGTCCATTCATTTTAAAATACTTTCATTTCCCTTTTGATTTCTTCTTAACCCCTTGGGTTATTTAGAATTGTGTTATGTAGTTACCACATCTTTGTGGGTCTTTCAGAGATTTTTCTGTTAATGCTTTCTAATTTAATTCTATTGTCATCATAGAACATGCCTTCTATGATTTGAATTTTTTAAAATTTATTAAGACATGTTTTATGGTCTAGTATGTGGTCTATATTGATAAATATTCTTTGTGCACTTGAAAAAAATATATATTCTAGTATAAGAATCTCAGTAAGTATAGTATTGTGAAATTTTAAGTTGAGCTATCCTTTTTTTCCCCATTCATAAGATCTTTGTAGTGGTAGTTTGTTTAAAAAAAAAGAGGCAAAAAAGAGGCAAAACTTTTCTGAATCTCAAGTCTACACTCCAGTTTTGAAAATTCACTGATGTTGAAAAAAGTTTACAAGTTTCTAACAGCTACAGGAGAGTCAAACACAGTTTACCCCAAATATTTTTCCACTTATTCAGCCCCACTATGAAAAGAGAAAAAACAAAAAGGATGAAACAGTTTTTATAAATACAACTTAAGCTAAATTATAAGTAGTTTGCAACAGAGACAATTTAGTTTAATAACAAGGTCAAAGGGAAAAGATCCACATCTCAGTCTTTGAATCCGCCTAGCTTTGATACCGTTTGAAGTTCAAGACCGATCTCTTCTCTCTTTTATCTATGACTAATTTTATGAAAAGCATTTTATTACCTGCTTCCAAACCTTCTTGTTCTGTAGCCTGCGGAGAGTGATATGTTCTAGTTGCCCTCTAAGGAGTGTAGAGCCCTGGCTTGATATCCTTTGCCATAAATTTTCTAAATGATATTCCAAAAATTGCAACCAAAAGCCCAAGGAAAGAGCAGTTGTGGGAAGAAAAAAGAGGGAAAATCATAGTTTCCCTAACTTTGGGGCTACAAGACCCAGATATTACGGGTATTACAGTCTAATGCAGCTTTACTTAAGATGACATGAGGAGCTAGATACCAAGTACATGAAATGTAGCTAGTCCAAATTAAGATGGGCTATAAGTCTGAAATACACAGTGGATTTTGAGGACTTACTCTGAAAAAAGAGTGTAAAATACCTCATTAATGGTTTTTATATTTGATTACAAGTTGAAAAGATTGTATTTTAGATGTATCGAGTTAGATTAAAATATATTGTTACGTTTAATTTTGCCTGTTTCTTTTTACTTTTTTTTTTTTTTTTTTTTGGTGAGGAAGATTGTCACTGAGCTAACATCTGTTGCCAGTCTTCCCTCTTTTTGCTTGAGGAAGATTGTCGCTGAGCTAGCATCTATACCAGTCTTCCTCTATTTTATGTGGGATGGCACGACAGCATGGCTTAATGAGTAGTGCTGGGTCCATGCCTGGGATCTGGACCCACAAACCCAGGGCCACCAAAGTGGAGTGTGTGAACTTAACCACTACACCACCAGGCCGGCCCTCTTTACTTTTCTTAATCAGACTGCTAGAAAATTTAAAATTATATGGTTCACATTATATTTCTTTCAGACATTATTGCTCTAGAATCCCATGCTCAAACCTCAGTCCAAGAACTGATCCTGCTTTGCTTTACCTACATGCCTTTTCCATTGACTCTCATGATAGAAGACTGGTAAAAAAACAACAACAACAACAACAACAATTGAGAACAACAAAGCCCTTCCAGAGATTTAGCAAAGATTGCATTTTAATAATGGAACTCAGCCCAAGCTACTAAACCTTCTGGTCCATAACTGTGTCTACCTCCTACTTCGCACTGTAGTGAAATCTGCTTAGCTGGATCTCACTGCGCGTTCGGCTGAACCTTAGGCAAGCGTTTAGGGCCGGAATTAGAGATGTGCTTTTAAAAGGGTGAGGGAAATCAATAGCTACAGACTCTTGGCCAGAAAGGTGGTACATTTCCAAAGGTCACTGCTCAGTGCCGCCTCCTGCAGTTTGCAGCGTGACCTCCGCATGCCAGGAGGACCCGGCTGGAAAATGGTGAAGACCTGCCCCTGTTTTAGAGGCAAGAAGACATGCTCCTTTCTTTATAACGTCTCATTCTTTAAGATCACTCAGCCTTGGACAGGTTCAAAATTTCACAACCATAGTAAACAGTTGCCATTATGTCCCTGTGCACTAAGAATCCTGTTTAGACTGAAATATTCCAGCCCTGTCATTAGAGTCTCATCTCCCCCTCGGTCCCCTCAGACTTTGCTGAAGTCTGTCTCACTGGAGCAAAAATTCTTCCACTTGATTTAAATGTCGTAGGTTCTCCGTCATGGAATGCAGCTCTGGCCTTATCTGTTTTGTTGTTGTTGTTTTTAATTAGGGTATGTTTCAGAGCAGGTTTTGCAGTTTGAGGAATGACTTTTCTTTCAATAACACATCAGAAACTTGTTCAGCCAAGGTTCTGACAACTGCTGTGGCCTCTTGAGACACTTCTCGTTAGAGATGAAGTAATGTAATTTTAAGGACACTCTTTCCTAATGTGGTCTGTCATGGGCACGTTTCGAGCCTAACATTGTGTTCTGTAAACTTCATGCAGCTAGTTTCTGGAATCTACCCTTGTAGCCAAAGTATTTGCAGAGGATATTTGCCTACATAGTCACAATAAGAGACATTCCCTTTCTTGATGAATATTTTAATAATTGAACCAGTTGAAATCATAAATAGAATTCAAAAGGGTTTAGACAAAGAAGAAATAAAAATAAAGGTCATTAGAGATTATTGAGCCCAAACTCTTTTCTAGATGAAGAAACTGAGGTCCAGAGAGGTGAAGTGATTTGCTCAAGATCCCGGCACCAGAGAATGACATACTATGGATAAAAGTATGGTCTTAATGATGTTCGGTCCTGTGCTTTTTCCAGATCTTTGAACACATGATCTTTGAACAATAAAACAGTGTTTGGTCTATAATCATAATAACGTTTCTTCAAATTTGTTTAAAGGAAATGTGTAAATTCTCTTAAATAAACATAAACTAGCTCAATATCGGAAATTTCTCTTGAGGCGAAAAACAATGCTTTTCTTAAAATCAAAATCAGTGGGCCTCATTTCCAGTGCAGAATGTATATAATGGTTGTCATGTTTAAGCTTTACATATTTTTAAATCACTACACTGAAACCGTATGCAAAATAAAAGCTATTAACTAATGACATATAAGAGGAAAAAATCAGAGAGAGATGTCAAAGAGAAACGAATCCAAAGAGCCTGTTCACCTTGCAGTCCAGCTCAGATGCCCCTCATTCATAAAGCCTTATTTGATTGCTGTGGTGGAATCACTCCCTCTTCTATGTTCCCATAACACCTTTTAACTCCTAGCGTGGCATGTTGAACTCATTCATTTGCGTTAGCTCTTGCTAGTCCTGCCTGTCTGTTGGTTCCACTAGCTTGTAAGCCCTTTTTAGACAGAGTTAGTCCAGTGTTAGGGACCGTATGCAAGTTTTCACTTTATAGGCCCATATTTATTGGCTGAAAAATGAAGGCATGTAAGTATAAACTAAATAAGATAAACATTTTTTTAAACATTTAGATTTCAGTCTAAAGAATTTGGTGCCAGTTACTTTAAGAAATGTAGAGTACTTTGAGTAACTTAGAATATTTTGCACATTCACCTGAATCTAAAATATAGTGCTGTTTTTCTAGAATGGTTCAAGGTCACATCAGAAAGGACAATACTGGTATACTATACATCAGTGATTCTCAAAGGTTAGCACGCATTAGAAGAACTGGAGAGGGGCCGGCCCCATGACGTAATGGTTAAGTTCGGCACACTCTGCTTTGGTGGCCCGGATTCACAGGTTCGGATCCCAGGCACAGACCTATACCACTCATCAACCATGCTGTGGCAGTGACCCACATATAAAGTGGAGGAAAATTGGCACAGATCTTAGTTCAGGGCTAATCTTCATCAAGCAAAAAAAGAGGCAATTGGCAACAGATGTTAGCTCAGAGCTACTCTTCCTCAGGAAAAAGAAGAACTGGAGAGCTTGTTAAAATACAGATTGCTGGTCCCTATACCTGTATTTCTGCTTCACTGGGTCTGGAGTGGAGCCTGAGAATTTGCATATTTATCAGGTTCTCAAGTCATACTCACACTGATGGTCCAGGGACCACATTTTCTGAACTACTGTTATAGGCAGATAGACTAAGAAGAGAAGAGAGGCAAACCAAAGAAGAGAAAGAAGAAAATGGGGCAATGTTCACAATGAGTGGGAAGATTAAGGGTAGGAGTAATTGTGGAGCCCTGACAGAACACCAAAGCATTAGAAAGACATGGCCTCCTTCCACTTCATACTTCCCTGGCTAGGGTACCAGTGTCCTGACACCTGGACATTCTGGAAGAAAGGACTGGGCGCCACAACCAAACTCACTCTTCACCGGTCAGTTTTGTTTCAGAAATGGGCCTCCTTTTGCAACTAGTCTTTTAAAATCAGTACTTTGAGGGACTGCTTTTCTACACAGCACTGAAATCTTAGGGAGGAAAGATAAAATCATCAAGAACTCTTAGATAATATCTCTTTTCACATGTGAAAGAAATAGAAACCTTGTCACCCAAATAGAGGCGAGTCTAATCATCGGCAGCCTGATCACAAAATTCCTTTGGGTGTGTGCTCTGAACGGCAGACTAGGTTTAAGTTTGTTTTGTTTTTATGGACGTATAACATTGTATTAGTGTCAGGAATACAACATAATGAGTGGATATTTGTATATATTGCAAAATGATCACCACAATGTCTGATATCCATCACCACACATAGCTGCAAATTTTCTTTTCTTGTGATAAGAACTTTTAAGATCTACTCTCTTAACAACTTTCAAATATATAACATTTTAACTATAGTCACTATGCTGTGCATTACATCCCCAGGACTTACTTATTTTATAACTGGAAGTTTGTACCTTTTGACCACTTTCACCCACTTCACACCCCCCTACCCCCCCGGCAACCACCAATCTGTTCTCTGTATCTGTGAGTTTGATGTTTTGAGTTTTTAAATTCTACATGTAAGTGATCATACAATGTTTGTCTTTCTCTGACTTATTTCATGTATCATAATACCCTCAAGAACCATCCCTGTTGTTGCAAATGGCAAGATTTCCTTCTTTTTTATGGCTGAATAATATTCCATGGTGTGTGTGTGTGTACATATTTTTTTTCCGGATGTACATCATAATATATTTTGAATTCTGTGTAGATTACATCATGTTCACCACCCAAAAACTAATTATAGTGCATCCCCTCACATGTGAGGCTAATCACCCCTTTAGCCCTCCCCCCTCCCCCGTGTACATATTTTTTTTTTCTTTATCCATTCATCCATCAGTGGACACTTAAGTTGTTTCCATATCTTGGCTCTTGTAAATAATGTTGCGATGAACATTGGAATGCATATATCTTTTCGAGTTAGTGTTTTCGTTTCCTTTGGATAAATACCGAGAAGTGGAATTTCTAGATCATGTGATAGTTTTATTTTTAATTTTTTGAGGGACCTCCATACTGTTTTCTATAGTGGCTGCACCAATTTACATTCCCACTAACAGTACACAAGAGTTCCTTTTTCTCCATATCCTTGCCAACATTTGTTATTTCTTGTCTTCTTGATTATAGCCATTCTAGTAGATGAGGTGAGGTCTTATTTTGGTTTTGATTTGCATCTCCCTGTTGAGTGATGTTGAGTGCTTTTTCATGTACCTGTTGGCCATTTGTATGTCTTCTTTTGGAAAAATGTCTATTTAGATCCTCTGCCCATTTTTTAATTGGTTTGGTTTTTTGCCATTGAGTTGTGTAAGTTCTTTATATATTTTGGATATTCACCTTTTATCAGATATATGACTTGCAAATATTTTCTCCCATTCGGTAGGTCACCTTTTGATTTTGTTAAAGGTTTCCCTTGTTGTGCAGAAGCTTTTTAGTTTGATGGAGTCCCACTTATTTATTTTTGCTTTTGTTGCCCTTGCTTTTGGTGTCAAATTCAAAAAATGATTGCTAAAACCACTATCAGGGAGCTTACTGCCTATGTTTTCTTCTAGGAGTTTTATGGTTTCAGGCCTTACATTCAAGTCCTTAATCCATTTTGAGTTAATTTTTGTGTAGGGTATAAGATAGTGGTCCAGTTTCATTCCTTTGCATGTAGCTATCCAGTTTTCCCAATGCTATTTATTGGAGAGACTATCCTTTCCTTATTGTATATGCTTGGCTCCTTTGTCATAAATTAATGACAGTGTATGCATAAGTTTATTTCTGGGGTCTCTATTCTGTTCCATTGATCTAAGTGTCTATTCTTATGCTAATATCATACTGATTTTATTACTATGGCTTTGTAATATAGTTTGAAATCAGGAAGTATGATGCCTTTAGCTTTGTTCTTTGCTTTGATCTTTGCTTTGGCTGTTCAGGGTCTTTTGTGGTGCCATAAAAATTTTAAGATTGTTCTGTTTCTTGGAAAATGTCCTTGGAATTTTGACAGGGATTGCATTGAATCCATAGATTTCTTTGGGTAGTACGGACATATTAACAATATTAATTCTTCCAGTCAATGAGCACAGAATATCTTTCCATTTATCTGTGTCTTCTTCAATTTTTTTATCACTGTCTTATAGTTTTCAGTGTACAGGTCTTTCACCTCCTTGGTTAAATTTATTCTTAAGTATTTTATTTTTTGATGCAATTATAAATGAGATTGTTTTCTTAATTTCTCTGATAGTTCATTGATAGTGTATAGAAATGTAACTGATTTTTGTCTATTTTTTGTCTATTGATTTTGTATCCTGAAACTTTACTAAATTTGTTTATTAGTTCTAACCCTTTTTTGGTGGAGTCTTCAGGGTTTTCTATATATATAATAGCATGTCTTCTGCAAATAGTGACAGTTTTACTTCTTCCTCTCCAATTTGGATGCCTTTCTTTCTTTTTCTTGCCTAATTGTTCTGGCTAGGACTCGCAATGCTGTGTTGAATAAAAGTGGCAAGTGTGAGCATCCTTGACTTGTTGCTGATCTTAGAGGAAAAGCTTTCAGCTTTTCACCATCAAGTATGAGGTTAGCGGTGGGTCTGTTATGGATGGCCTTTTTTATGTTGAAGTGTGTTCCTTCTATACCCACTTGGTTGAAAATTTTTATCATGAATTGTTGTTAAGTTTAGTCACATGCTTTTCTGCACCTATTGCAATGATCATATGATTTTTATCCTTCATTTTGGGATATCACATTGATTGATTTGCAGATATTGGATCATCCCTGCATCCCTGGAATAAATCCCACTTGATCATGGTATATGAGCCTTTTACTGTATTGTTGAATTCAGTTTGCTAATATTTTGTTGAGAATTTTTGCATCTATCTTCATCAGCAATATTGACCTGTAATTTTCTTTTTTTGTGATGTCCTTGTCCAGTTTTGATATCAGAGTAGTGCTGGCCTTGTAAAATGAGTTTGGAAGTATTGTCTCCTCTTCTCTTTTTTGGAAGATTTTGAGAAGAGTTGGTATTAATTCTTCTTTAAATGTTTGGTAGAATTCACCAGTGAAGCCATCTGGTCGTGGGCTTTTGTTTGTTGAGAGAGTTTTAATTACTTATTCAATCTCGTTACTACTAATCAATCTGTTCAGATTTTATATTTCTTCATGATTCAGTCTTGGTAGGTTGTATGTTTCTAGGAATTTTATCTATTTCTTCTAGGTTGTGGAAGACAGAGTAGGTTTTTATACAGATGTATGCTAAGGTATATTGTGCTAATTAATGATATGTTTTGCTTATGCTGCTGCCCAGTGTCCATTAATAGATCTTATAAACTACACTCAAAACTGATAGCTTCTCTCTGTATCAGGATCTGGCCTGCCTCTTGCCTTTCCCTCCTTTTCCCTACTCCTCTCCAAAGCTTAGTCACTCAACTTGGAATAAATTCTTTCTGCTTCTCAATTCTGCCTATCTTTTCATGCAAAAAAAAAAAAGAAAAGAAAAATATATATATATATATTTCTGATCCTTCTTCTCCAGCAAGGATTCTTGTCTTTTTTACAGTAACCTTGCCATTCCTTTTCTCATGTCCAGTAACTTCACAGTCCCTATAGCCTTTCCTAGAGCAGCCACAGCTAGCTAAATTCTTTCTATTTTGTATTTTTAGGAAAATTGCACCTGACTTGAAAAAAAAAATTTTAGCCAATGGTGTAATTCTTTTTCCCCTAAGAAAGCAGTAGGAATTAAGTGAATATTTGGATGATTGCTCAGTTTCAAG